>NW_027486020.1:0-27428 GCF_050908995.1 Andrena cerasifolii
GTTTTACTCGTTTTACTAGTTTTACCCGTTTTACCTCGTTTTACTCGTTTTACTCGTTTTACTCGTTTTACTCGTATTACTCGTTTTACTCGTTTTACTCGTTTTACTCGTTTTACTCGTTTTACTCGTTTTACTCGTTTTACCCGTTTTACTCGTTTTACTCGCTTTACTCGCTTTACTCGTTTTACTCGTTTTACTGGTTTTACTAGTTTTACTCGTTTTACTAGTATTACTCGTTTTACTCGTTTTACTAGTTTTATCCGTTTTACTCGTTTTACTAGTTTTATCCGTTTTACTCGTTTTACTCGTTTTACTCGTTTTACTCGTTTTACTCGTTTTACTCGTTTTACTCGTTTTACTCGTTTTACTCGTTTTACTCGTTTTACTCGTTTTACTCGTTTTACTCGTTTTACTCGTATTACTCGTTTTACTCGTTTTACTCGTTTTACTCGTTTTACTCGTTTTACTCGTTTTACTCGTTTTACTCGTTTTACTCGTTTTACTCGTTTTACTCGTTTTACTCGTTTTACTCGTTTTACTAGTTTTACTCGTTTTACTCGTTTTACTCGTTTTACTCGTTTTACTCGTTTTACTCGTTTTACTCGTTTTACTCGTTTTACTCGTTTTACCCGTTTTACTCGTTTTACTCGTTTTACTCGCTTTACTCGTTTTACTCGTTTTACTCGTTTTACTCGTTTTACTCGTTTTACTCGTTTTACTCGTTTTACTCGTTTTACTCGTTTTACCCGTTTTATCCGTTTTACTCGCTTTACTCGTTTTACTCGTTTTACTCGTTTTTCTCGTTTTACTCGTTTTACTCGTTTTACTCGTTTTACTCGTTTTACTCGTTTTACTCGTTTTACTCGTTTTACTCGTTTTACTCGTTTTACTCGTTTTACTCGTTTTACTCGTTTTACTCGTTTTACTCGTTTTACTCGTTTTACTCGTTTTACTCGTTTTACTCGTTTTACTAGTTTTACCCGTTTTACTCGTTTTACTCGTTTTACTCGTTTTACTCGTTTTACTCGTTTTACTCGTTTTACTCGTTTTACTCGTTTTACTCGTTTTACCCGTTTTACTCGTTTTACTAGTATTACTCGTTTTACTCGTTTTACTAGTTTTATCCGTTTTACTCGTTTTACTAGTTTTATCCGTTTTACTCGTTTTACTCGTTTTACTCGTTTTACTCGTTTTACTCGTTTTACTCGTTTTACTCGTTTTACTCGTATTACTCGTATTACTCGTTTTACTCGTTTTACTCGTTTTACTCGTTTTACTCGTTTTACTCGTTTTACTCGTTTTACTCGTTTTACTCGTTTTACTCGTTTTACTCGTTTTACTCGTTTTACTCGTTTTACTCGTTTTACTCGTTTTACTCGTTTTACTCGTTTTACTCGTTTTACTCGTTTTACTCGTTTTACTCGTTTTACTCGTTTTACTCGTTTTACTCGTTTTACTCGTTTTACTCGTTTTACTAGTTTTACCCGTTTTACTCGTTTTACTCGTTTTACTCGTTTTACTCGTTTTACCCGTTTTACTCGTTTTACTCGCTTTACTCGCTTTACTCGTTTTACTCGTTTTACTCGTTTTACTGGTTTTACTAGTTTTACTCGTTTTACTAGTATTACTCGTTTTACTCGTTTTACTAGTTTTACCCGTTTTACTCGTTTTACTCGTTTTACTCGTTTTACTCGTTTTACTCGTTTTACTCGTTTTACTCGTTTTACTCGTTTTACCCGTTTTACTCGTTTTACTCGTTTTACCCGTTTTACTCGTTTTACTCGCTTTACTCGTTTTACTCGTTTTACTCGTTTTACTCGTCTTACTCGTTTTACTCGTTTTACTCGTTTTACTCGTTTTACTCGTTTTACTCGTTTTACTCGTTTTACTCGTTTTACTCGTTTTACTCGTTTTACGCGCTTTACTCGTTTTACCCGTTTTACTCGTTTTACTCGTTTTACTCGTTTTACTCGTTTTACTCGTTTTACTCGTTTTACTCGTTTTACTCGTTTTACCCGTTTTACTCGCTTTACTCGCTTTACTCGTTTTACTCGTTTTACTCGTTTTACTCGTTTTACTAGTTTTACTAGTTTTACTCGTTTTACTCGTTTTACTCGTTTTACTCGTTTTACTCGTTTTACTCGTTTTACTCGTTTTACCCGTTTTACTCGTTTTACTCGCTTTACTCGTTTTACTCGTTTTAGTCGTTTTACTCGTTTTACTCGTTTTACTCGTTTTACTAGTTTTACTAGTTTTACTCGTTTTACTCGTTTTACTCGTTTTACTCGTTTTACTCGTTTTACTAGTTTTACTCGTTTTACTCGTATTACTCGTTTTACTCGTTTTACTCGTTTTACTCGTTTTACTCGTTTTACTCGTTTTACTCGTTTTACTCGTTTTACTCGTTTTACTCGTTTTACTCGTTTTACTCGTTTTACTCGTTTTACTCGTTTTACTCGTTTTACTCGTTTTACTCGTTTTACTCGTTTTACTCGTTTTACTCGTTTTACTCGTTTTACTCGTTTTACTCGTTTTACTCGTTTTACTCGTTTTACTCGTATTACTCGTTTTACTCGTTTTACTCGTTTTACTCGTTTTACTCGTTTTACTCGTTTTACTCGTTTTACTCGTTTTACTCGTTTTACTCGTTTTACTCGTTTTACTCGTTTTACTCGTTTTACCCGTTTTACTCGTTTTACCCGTTTTATCCGTTTTACTCGCTTTACTCGTTTTACTCGTTTTACTCGTTTTACTCGTTTTACTCGTTTTACTCGTTTTACTCGTTTTACTCGTTTTACTCGTTTTACTCGTTTTACTCGTTTTACTCGTTTTACTCGTTTTACTCGTTTTACTCGTTTTACTCGTTTTACTCGTTTTACTCGTTTTACTCGTTTTACTCGTTTTACTCGTTTTACTCGTTTTACTAGTTTTACCCGTTTTACTCGTTTTACTCGTTTTACTCGTTTTACTCGTTTTACTCGTTTTACTCGTTTTACCCGTTTTACTCGTTTTACTCGCTTTACTCGCTTTACTCGTTTTACTCGTTTTACTCGTTTTACTCGTTTTACTCGTTTTACCCGTTTTACTCGTTTTACTCGCTTTACTCGCTTTACTCGTTTTACTCGTTTTACTGGTTTTACTAGTTTTACTCGTTTTACTAGTATTACTCGTTTTACTCGTTTTACTAGTTTTATCCGTTTTACTCGTTTTACTAGTTTTATCCGTTTTACTCGTTTTACTCGTTTTACTCGTTTTACTCGTTTTACTCGTTTTACTCGTTTTACTCGTTTTACTCGTTTTACTCGTTTTACTCGTTTTACTCGTTTTACTCGTTTTACTCGTTTTACTCGTTTTACTCGTTTTACTCGTTTTACTCGTTTTACTCGTTTTACTCGTTTTACTCGTTTTACTCGTTTTACTCGTTTTACTCGTTTTACTCGTTTTACTCGTTTTACTCGTTTTACTCGTTTTACTCGTTTTACTCGTTTTACTCGTTTTACTCGTTTTACTCGTTTTACTCGTTTTACTCGTTTTACTCGTTTTACTCGTTTTACTCGTTTTACTCGTTTTACTCGTTTTACTCGTTTTACTCGTTTTACTCGTTTTACTCGTTTTACTCGTTTTACTCGTTTTACTCGTTTTACTCGTTTTACTCGTTTTACTCGTTTTACTCGTTTTACTCGTTTTACTCGTTTTACTCGTTTTACTCGTTTTACTCGTTTTACTCGTTTTACTCGTTTTACTCGTTTTACTCGTTTTACTCGTTTTACTCGTTTTACTCGTTTTACTCGTTTTACTCGTTTTACTCGTTTTACTCGTTTTACTCGTTTTACTCGTTTTACTCGTTTTACCCGTTTTACTCGTTTTACTCGCATTACTCGTTTTACTCGTTTTACTCGTTTTACTAGTTTTACTCGTTTTACTCGTTTTACTCGTTTTACTCGTTTTACTCGTTTTACTCGTTTTACTCGTTTTACTCGTTTTACTCGTTTTACTCGTTTTACTCGTTTTACTCGTTTTACTCGTTTTACTCGTTTTACTCGTTTTACTCGTTTTACTCGTTTTACTCGTTTTACTCGTTTTACCCGTTTTACTCGTTTTACTCGTTTTACTCGTTTTACTCGTTTTACTCGTTTTACCCGTTTTACTCGTTTTACTCGCTTTACTCGCTTTACTCGTTTTACTCGTTTTACTCGTTTTACTCGTTTTACTCGTTTTACCCGTTTTACTCGTTTTACTCGCTTTACTCGCTTTACTCGCTTTACTCGTTTTACTCGTTTTACTGGTTTTACTAGTTTTACTCGTTTTACTAGTATTACTCGTTTTACTCGTTTTACTAGTTTTATCCGTTTTACTCGTTTTACTAGTTTTATCCGTTTTACTCGTTTTACTCGTTTTACTCGTTTTACTCGTTTTACTCGTTTTACTCGTTTTACTCGTTTTACTCGTTTTACTCGTTTTACTCGTTTTACTCGTTTTACTCGTTTTACTCGTTTTACTCGTTTTACTCGTTTTACTCGTTTTACTCGTTTTACTCGTTTTACTCGTTTTACTCGTTTTACTCGTTTTACTCGTTTTACTCGTTTTACTCGTTTTACTCGTTTTACTCGTTTTACTCGTTTTACTCGTTTTACTCGTTTTACTCGTTTTACTCGTTTTACTCGTTTTACTCGTTTTACTCGTTTTACTCGTTTTACTAGTTTTACTAGTTTTACTCGTTTTACTCGTTTTACTCGTTTTACTCGTTTTACTCGTTTTACCCGTTTTACTCGTTTTACTCGCTTTACTCGCTTTACTCGTTTTACTCGTTTTACTCGTTTTACTCGTTTTACTCGTTTTACTCGTTTTACCCGTTTTACTCGTTTTACTCGCTTTACTCGCTTTACTCGTTTTACTCGTTTTACTCGTTTTACTAGTTTTATCCGTTTTACTCGTTTTACTAGTTTTATCCGTTTTACTCGTTTTACTCGTTTTACTCGTTTTACTCGTTTTACTCGTTTTACTCGTTTTACTCGTTTTACTCGTTTTACTCGTTTTACTCGTTTTACTCGTTTTACTCGTTTTACTCGTTTTACTCGTTTTACTCGTTTTACTCGTTTTACTCGTTTTACTCGTTTTACTCGTTTTACTCGTTTTACTCGTTTTACTCGTATTACTCGTTTTACTCGTTTTACTCGTTTTACTCGTTTTACTCGTTTTACTCGTTTTACTCGTTTTACTCGTTTTACTCGTTTTACTCGTTTTACTCGTTTTACTCGTTTTACTCGTTTTACTCGTTTTACTAGTTTTACTCGTTTTACTCGTTTTACTCGTTTTACTCGTTTTACTCGTTTTACTCGTTTTACTCGTTTTACTCGTTTTACTCGTATTACTCGTATTACTCGTTTTACTCGTTTTACTCGTTTTACTCGTTTTACTCGTTTTACTCGTTTTACTCGTTTTACTCGTTTTACTCGTTTGTTTTACTCGTTTTACTCGTTTTACTCGTTTTACTCGTTTTACTCGTTTTACTAGTTTTACCCGTTTTACTCGTTTTACTCGTTTTACTCGTTTTACTCGTTTTACTCGTTTTACCCGTTTTACTCGTTTTACTCGCTTTACTCGCTTTACTCGTTTTACTCGTTTTACTCGTTTTTACTGGTTTTACTAGTTTTACTCGTTTTACTAGTATTACTCGTTTTACTCGTTTTACTGGTTTTACCCGTTTTACTCGTTTTACTCGTTTTACTCGTTTTACTCGTTTTACTCGTTTTACTAGTTTTACCCGTTTTACTCGTTTTACTCGTTTTACTAGTTTTACCCGTTTTACTCGTTTTACTCGTTTTACTCGTTTTACTCGTTTTACTCGTATTACTCGTTTTACTCGTTTTACTCGTTTTACTCGTTTTACTCGTTTTACTCGTTTTACTCGTTTTACCCGTTTTACTCGTTTTACTCGCTTTACTCGCTTTACTCGTTTTACTCGTTTTACTGGTTTTACTAGTTTTACTCGTTTTACTAGTATTACTCGTTTTACTCGTTTTACTAGTTTTATCCGTTTTACTCGTTTTACTCGTTTTATCCGTTTTACTCGTTTTACTCGTTTTACTCGTTTTACTCGTTTTACTCGTTTTACTCGTTTTACTACTCGTTTTACTCGTTTTACTCGTTTTACTCGTTTTACTCGTTTTACTCGTTTTACTCGTTTTACTCGTACTCGTTTTACTCGTTTTACTCGTTTTACTCGTTTTACTCGTTTTACTCGTTTTACTCGTTTTACTCGTTTTACTCGTTTTACTCGTTTTACTCGTTTTACTCGTTTTACTAGTTTTACTCGTTTTACTCGTTTTACTCGTTTTACTCGTTTTACTCGTTTTACTCGTTTTACTCGTTTTACTCGTTTTACTCGTTTTACTCGTTTTACCCGTTTTACTCGTTTTACTCGTTTTACTCGCTTTACTCGTTTTACTCGTTTTACTCGTTTTACTCGTTTTACTCGTTTTACTCGTTTTACTCGTTTTACTCGTTTTACCCGTTTTATCCGTTTTACTCGCTTTACTCGTTTTACTCGTTTTACTCGTTTTTCTCGTTTTACTCGTTTTACTCGTTTTACTCGTTTTACTCGTTTTACTCGTTTTACTCGTTTTACTCGTTTTACTCGTTTTACTCGTTTTACTCGTTTTACTCGTTTTACTCGTTTTACTCGTTTTACTCGTTTTACTCGTTTTACTCGTTTTACTCGTTTTACTCGTTTTTACTAGTTTTACCCGTTTTACTCGTTTTACTCGTTTTACTCGTTTTACTCGTTTTACTCGTTTTACTCGTTTTACTCGTTTTACTCGTTTTACCCGTTTTACTCGTTTTACTCGCTTTACTCGCTTTACTCGTTTTACTCGTTTTACTCGTTTTACTCGTTTTACTCGTTTTACCCGTTTTACTCGTTTTACTCGCTTTACTCGCTTTACTCGTTTTACTCGTTTTACTGGTTTTACTAGTTTTACTCGTTTTACTAGTATTACTCGTTTTACTCGTTTTACTAGTTTTATCCGTTTTACTCGTTTTACTAGTTTTATCCGTTTTACTCGTTTTACTCGTTTACTCGTTTTACTCGTTTTACCCGTTTTACTCGTTTTACTCGTTTTACTCGTTTTACTCGTTTTACTCGTTTTACTCGTTTTACTCGTTTTACTCGTTTTACTCGTTTTACTCGTTTTACTCGTTTTACTCGTTTTACTCGTTTTACTCGTTTTACTCGTTTTACTCGTTTTACTCGTTTTACTCGTTTTACTCGTTTTACTAGTTTTATCCGTTTTACTCGTTTTACTAGTTTTATCCGTTTTACTCGTTTTACTCGTTTTACTCGTTTTACTCGTTTTACTCGTTTTACTCGTTTTACTCGTTTTACTCGTTTTACTCGTTTTACTCGTTTTACTCGTTTTACTCGTTTTACTCGTATTACTCGTTTTACTCGTTTTACTCGTTTTACTCGTTTTACTCGTTTTACTCGTTTTACTCGTTTTACTCGTTTTACTCGTTTTACTCGTTTTACTCGTTTTACTCGTTTTACTAGTTTTACTCGTTTTACTCGTTTTACTCGTTTTACTCGTTTTACTCGTTTTACTCGTTTTACTCGTTTTACTCGTTTTACTCGATTTACTCGTTTCACTCGTTTCACTCGTTTTACTCGTTTCACTCGTTTTACTCGTTTTACTCGTTTTACTCGTTTTACTCGTTTTACTCGTTTTACTCGTTTTACTCGTTTTACTCGTTTTACTCGTTTTACTCGTTTTACTCGTTTTACTCGTTTTACTCGTTTTACTCGTTTTACTCGTTTTACTCGTTTTACTCGTTTTACTCGTTTTACTCGTTTTACTCGTTTTACTCGTTTTACTCGTTTTACTCGTTTTACTCGTTTTACTCGTATTACTCGTTTTACTCGTTTTACTCGTTTTACTCGTTTTACTCGTTTTACTCGTTTTACTCGTTTTACTCGTTTTACTCGTTTTACTCGTTTTACTCGTTTTACTCGTTTTACTCGTTTTACTCGTTTTACTCGTTTTACTCGTTTTACTCGTTTTACTCGTTTTACTCGTTTTACTCGTTTTACTCGTTTTACTCGTTTTACTCGTTTTACTAGTTTTACTCGTTTTACTCGTTTTACTCGTTTTACTCGTTTTACTCGTTTTACTCGTTTTACTCGTATTACTCGTATTACTCGTTTTACTCGTTTTACTCGTTTTACTCGTTTTACTCGTTTTACTCGTTTTACTCGTTTTACTCGTTTTACTCGTTTTACTCGTTTTACTCGTTTTACTCGTTTTACTCGTTTTACTCGTTTTACTCGTTTTACTAGTTTTACCCGTTTTACCGTTTTACTCGTTTTACTCGTTTTCCTCGTTTTACTCGTTTTACTCGTTTTACCCGTTTTACTCGCTTTACTCGCTTTACTCGTTTTACTCGTTTTACTCGTTTTACTGGTTTTACTAGTTTTACTCGTTTTACTAGTATTACTCGTTTTACTCGTTTTACTGGTTTTACCCGTTTTACTGTTTTACTCGTTTTACTCGTTTTACTCGTTTTACTCGTTTTACTCGTTTTACTCGTTTTACTCGTTTTACTCGTTTTACTCGTTTTACTCGTTTTACTCGTTTTACTCGTTTTACTAGTTTTACTCGTTTTACTCGTTTTACTCGTTTTACTCGTTTTACTCGTTTTACTCGTTTTACTCGTTTTACTCGTTTTACTCGTTTTACTCGTTTTACTCGTTTTACTCGTTTTACTCGTTTTACTCGTTTTACTCGTTTTACTCGTTTTACTCGTTTTACTCGTTTTACTCGTTTTACTCGTTTTACTCGTTTTACTCGTTTTACTCGTTTTACTCGTTTTACTCGTTTTACTCGTTTTACTCGTTTTACTAGTTTTACCCGTTTTACTCGTTTTACTCGTTTTACTCGTTTTACCCGTTTTACTCGTTTTACTCGCTTTACTCGTTTTACTCGTTTTACTCGTTTTACTAGTTTTACTAGTTTTACTCGTTTTACTCGTTTACTCGTTTTACTCGTTTTACTCGTTTTACTCGTTTTACTCGTATTACTCGTATTACTCGTTTTACTCGTTTTACTCGTTTTACTCGTTTTACTCGTTTTACTCGTTTTACTCGTTTTACTCGTTTTACTCGTTTTACTCGTTTTACTCGTTTTACTCGTTTTACTCGTTTTACTCGTTTTACTCGTTTTACTCGTTTTACTAGTTTTACCCGTTTTACCCGTTTTACTCGTTTTACTCGTTTTACTCGTTTTACTCGTTTTACTCGTTTTACCCGTTTTACTCGCTTTACTCGCTTTACTCGTTTTACTCGTTTTACTCGTTTTACTGGTTTTACTAGTTTTACTCGTTTTACTAGTATTACTCGTTTTACTGGTTTTACCCGTTTTACTCGTTTTACTCGTTTTACTCGTTTTACTCGTTTTACTCGTTTTACTCGTTTTACTCGTTTACTCGTTTTACTCGTTTTACTCGTTTTACTCGTTTTACTCGTTTTACTCGTTTTACTCGTTTTACTAGTTTTACTCGTTTTACTCGTTTTACTCGTTTTACTCGTTTTACTCGTTTTACTCGTTTTACTCGTTTTACTCGTTTTACTCGTTTTACTCGTTTTACTCGTTTTACCTCGTTTTACTCGTTTTACTCGTTTTACTCGTTTTACTCGTTTTACTCGTTTTACTCGTTTTACTAGTTTTACCCGTTTTACTCGTTTTACTCGTTTTACTCGTTTTACTAGTTTTACCCGTTTTACTCGTTTTACTCGTTTTACTCGTTTTACTCGTTTTACTCGTTTTACTCGTTTTACTCGTTTTACTCGTTTTACCCGTTTTACTCGTTTTACTCGCTTTACTCGCTTTACTCGTTTTACTCGTTTTACTCGTTTTACTCGTTTTACTCGTTTTACCCGTTTTACTCGTTTTACTCGCTTTACTCGCTTTACTCGTTTTACTCGTTTTACTGGTTTTACTAGTTTTACTCGTTTTACTAGTATTACTCGTTTTACTCGTTTTACTAGTTTTATCCGTTTTACTCGTTTTACTAGTTTTATCCGTTTTACTCGTTTTACTCGTTTTACTCGTTTTACTCGTTTTACTCGTTTTACTCGTTTTACTCGTTTTACTCGTTTTACTCGTTTTACTCGTTTACTCGTTTTACTCGTTTTACTCGTTTTACTCGTTTTACTCGTTTTACTCGTTTTACTCGTTTTACTCGTTTTACTCGTTTTACTCGTTTTACTCGTTTTACTCGTTTTACTCGTTTTACTCGTTTTACTCGTTTTACTCGTTTTACTCGTTTTACCTCGTTTTACTAGTTTTACTAGTTTTACTAGTTTTACTCGTTTTACTCGTTTTACTCGTTTTACTCGTTTTACTCGTTTTACTCGTTTTACTCGTTTTACTAGTTTTAACCCGTTTTACTCGTTTTACTCGTTTTACTCGTTTTACTCGTTTTACTCGTTTTACTCGTTTTACCCGTTTTACTCGTTTTACTCGCTTTACTCGCTTTACTCGTTTTACTCGTTTTACTCGTTTTACTCGTTTTACTCGTTTTACCCGTTTTACTCGTTTTACTCGCTTTACTCGCTTTACTCGTTTTACTCGTTTTACTGGTTTTACTAGTTTTACTCGTTTTACTAGTATTACTCGTTTTACTCGTTTTACTAGTTTTATCCGTTTTACTCGTTTTACTAGTTTTATCCGTTTTACTCGTTTTACTCGTTTTACTCGTTTTACTCGTTTTACTCGTTTTACTCGTTTTACTCGTTTTACTCGTTTTACTCGTTTTACTCGTTTTACTCGTATTACTCGTTTTACTCGTTTTACTCGTTTTACTCGTTTTACTCGTTTTACTCGTTTTACTCGTTTTACTCGTTTTACTCGTTTTACTCGTTTTACTCGTTTTACTCGTTTTACTAGTTTTACTCGTTTTACTCGTTTTACTCGTTTTACTCGTTTTACTCGTTTTACTCGTTTTACTCGTTTTACTCGTTTTACCCGTTTTACTCGTTTTACTCGTTTTACTCGCTTTACTCGTTTTACTCGTTTTACTCGTTTCACTCGTTTTACTCGTTTTACTCGTTTTACTCGTTTTACTCGTTTTACTCGTTTTACTCGTTTTACTCGTTTTACTCGTTTTACTCGTTTTACTCGTTTTACTCGTTTTACTCGTTTTACTCGTTTTACTCGTTTTACTCGTTTTACTCGTTTTACTCGTTTTACTCGTTTTACCCGTTTTATCCGTTTTACTCGCTTTACTCGTTTTACTCGTTTTACTCGTTTTACTCGTTTTACTCGTTTTACTCGTTTTACTCGTTTTACTCGTTTTACTCGTTTTACTCGTATTACTCGTTTTACTCGTTTTACTCGTTTTACTCGTTTTACTCGTTTTACTCGTTTTACTCGTTTTACTCGTTTTACTCGTTTTACTCGTTTTACTAGTTTTACCCGTTTTACTCGTTTTACTCGTTTTACTCGTTTTACCCGTTTTACTCGTTTTACTCGCTTTACTCGTTTTACTCGTTTTACTCGTTTTACTAGTTTTACTAGTTTTACTCGTTTTACTCGTTTTACTCGTTTTACTCGTTTTACTCGTTTTACTCGTTTTACTCGTATTACTCGTATTACTCGTTTTACTCGTTTTACTCGTTTTACTCGTTTTACTCGTTTTACTCGTTTTACTCGTTTTACTCGTTTTACTCGTTTTACTCGTTTTACTCGTTTTACTCGTTTTACTCGTTTTACTCGTTTTACTCGTTTTACTCGTTTTACTCGTTTTACTAGTTTTACCCGTTTTACTCGTTTTACTCGTTTTACTCGTTTTACTCGTTTTACTCGTTTTACCCGTTTTACTCGTTTTACTCGCTTTACTCGCTTTACTCGTTTTACTCGTTTTACTCGTTTTACTGGTTTTACTAGTTTTACTCGTTTTACTAGTATTACTCGTTTTACTCGTTTTACTGGTTTTACCCGTTTTACTCGTTTTACTCGTTTTACTCGTTTTACTCGTTTTACTCGTTTTACTCGTTTTACTCGTTTTACTCGTTTTACTCGTTTTACTCGTTTTACTCGTTTTACTCGTTTTACTCGTTTTACTAGTTTTACCCGTTTTACTCGTTTTACTCGTTTTACTCGTTTTACTCGTTTTACTCGTTTTACCCGTTTTACTCGTTTTACTCGCTTTACTCGCTTTACTCGTTTTACTCGTTTTACTCGTTTTACTCGTTTTACTCGTTTTACCCGTTTTACTCGTTTTACTCGCTTTACTCGCTTTACTCGTTTTACTCGTTTTACTGGTTTTACTAGTTTTACTCGTTTTACTAGTATTACTCGTTTTACTCGTTTTACTAGTTTTATCCGTTTTACTCGTTTTACTAGTTTTATCCGTTTTACTCGTTTTACTCGTTTTACTCGTTTTACTCGTTTTACTCGTTTTACTCGTTTTACTCGTTTTACTCGTTTTACTCGTTTTACTCGTTTTACTCGTTTTACTCGTTTTACTCGTATTACTCGTTTTACTCGTTTTACTCGTTTTACTCGTTTTACTCGTTTTACTCGTTTTACTCGTTTTACTCGTTTTACTCGTTTTACTCGTTTTACTCGTTTTACTCGTTTTACTCGTTTTACTCGTTTTACTCGTTTTACTCGTTTTACTCGTTTTACTCGTTTTACTCGTTTTACTCGTTTTACTCGTTTTACTCGTTTTACTAGTTTTACTCGTTTTACTCGTTTTACTCGTTTTACTCGTTTTACTCGTTTTACTCGTTTTACTCGTTTTACCCGTTTTACTCGTTTTACTCGTTTTACTCGCTTTACTCGTTTTAGTCGTTTTACTCGTTTTACTCGTTTTACTAGTTTTACTAGTTTTACTCGTTTTACTCGTTTTACTCGTTTTACTCGTTTTACTCGTTTTACTCGTTTTACTCGTTTTACTCGTTTTACTCGTTTTACTCGTTTTACTCGATTTACTCGTTTTACTCGTTTCACTCGTTTTACTCGTTTCACTCGTTTTACTCGTTTCACTCGTTTTACTCGTTTTACTCGTTTTACTCGTTTTACTCGTTTTACTCGTTTTACTCGTTTTACTCGTTTTACTCGTTTTACTCGTTTTACTCGTTTTACTCGTTTTACTCGTTTTACTCGTTTTACTCGTTTTACTCGTTTTACTCGTTTTACTCGTTTTACTCGTTTTACTCGTTTTACTCGTTTTACTAGTTTTACCCGTTTTACTCGTTTTACTCGTTTTACTCGTTTTACCCGTTTTACTCGTTTTACTCGCTTTACTCGTTTTACTCGTTTTACTCGTTTTACTAGTTTTACTCGTTTTACTCGTATTACTCGTTTTACTCGTTTTACTCGTTTTACTCGTTTTACTCGTTTTACTCGTTTTACTCGTTTTACTCGTTTTACTCGTATTACTCGTTTTACTCGTTTTACTCGTTTTACTCGTTTTACTCGTTTTACTCGTTTTACTCGTTTTACTCGTTTTACTCGTTTTACTCGTTTTACTCGTTTTACTCGTTTTACTCGTTTTACTCGTTTTACTAGTTTTACTCGTTTTACTCGTATTACTCGTTTTACTCGTTTTACTCGTTTTACTCGTTTTACTCGTTTTACTCGTTTTACTCGTATTACTCGTATTACTCGTTTTACTCGTTTTACTCGTTTTACTCGTTTTACTCGTTTTACTCGTTTTACTCGTTTTACTCGTTTTACTCGTTTTACTCGTTTTACTCGTTTTACTCGTTTTACTCGTTTTACTCGTTTTACTCGTATTACTCGTATTACTCGTTTTACTCGTTTTACTCGTTTTACTCGTTTTACTCGTTTTACTCGTTTTACTCGTTTTACTCGTTTTACTCGTTTTACTCGTTTTACTCGTTTTACTCGTTTTACTCGTTTTACTCGTTTTACTCGTTTTACTCGTTTTACTCGTTTTTACTCGTTTTACTCGTTTTACTCGTTTTACTCGTTTTACTCGTTTTACTCGTTTTACTCGTTTTACTCGTTTTACTCGTTTTACTCGTTTTACTCGTTTTACTCGTTTTACTCGTTTTACTCGTTTTACTCGTTTTACTAGTTTTACCCGTTTTACTCGTTTTACTCGTTTTACTCGTTTTACTCGTTTTACTCGTTTTACCCGTTTTACTCGTTTTACTCGCTTTACTCGCTTTACTCGTTTTACTCGTTTTACTCGTTTTACTGGTTTTACTAGTTTTACTCGTTTTACTAGTATTACTCGTTTTACTCGTTTTACTGGTTTTACCCGTTTTACTCGTTTTACTCGTTTTACTCGTTTTACTCGTTTTACTCGTTTTACTCGTTTTACTCGTTTTACTCGTTTTACTCGTTTTACTCGTTTTACTCGTATTACTCGTTTTACTCGTTTTACTCGTTTTACTCGTTTTACTAGTTTTACTCGTTTTACTCGTTTTACTAGTTTTACTCGTTTTACTCGTATTACTCGTTTTACTCGTTTTACTCGTTTTACTCGTTTTACTCGTTTTACTCGTTTTACTCGTTTTACTCGTTTTACTCGTTTTACTCGTTTTACTCGTTTTACCCGTTTTACCCGTTTTACTCGTTTTACTCGCTTTACTCGTTTTACTCGTTTTACTCGTTTTACTCGTTTTACTGGTTTTACTAGTTTTACTCGTTTTACACGTTTTACTCGTTTTACTCGCTTTACTCGCTTTACTCGTTTTACTCGTTTTACTCGTTTTACTCGTTTTACTAGTTTTACTCGTTTTACTCGTTTTACTCGTTTTACTCGTTTTACTCGTTTTACTCGTTTTACTCGTTTTACCCGTTTTACTCGTTTTACCCGTTTTACTCGTTTTACTCGTTTTACTCGCTTTACTGGTTTTACTCGTTTTAGTCGTTTTACTCGTTTTACTCGTTTTACTAGTTTTACTAGTTTTACTAGTTTCACTCGTTTTACTCGTTTCACTCGTTTTACTCGTTTCACTCGTTTTACTCGTTTCACTCGTTTTACTCGTTTTACTCGTTTTACTCGTTTTACTCGTTTTACTCGTTTTACTCGTTTTACTCGTTTTACTCGTTTTACTCGTTTTACTCGTTTTACTCGTTTTACTCGTTTTACTCGTTTACTCGTTTTACTCGTTTTACTCGTTTTACTCGTATTACTCGTTTTACTCGTTTTACTCGTTTTACTCGTTTTACTCGTTTTACTCGTTTTACTCGTTTTACTCGTTTTACTCGTTTTACTCGTTTTACTCGTTTTACTCGTTTTACTCGTTTTACTCGTTTTACTCGTTTTACTCGTTTTACTCGTTTTACTCGTTTTACTCGTTTTACTCGTTTTACTCGTTCTACTCGTTTTACTCGTTTTACTCGTTTTACTCGTTTTACTCGTTTTACTCGTTTTACTCGTATTACTCGTTTTACTCGTTTTACTCGTTTTACTCGTTTTACTCGTTTTACTCGTTTTACTCGTTTTACTCGTTTTACTCGTTTTACTCGTTTTACTCGTTTTACTCGTTTTACTCGTTTTACTCGTTTTACCCGTTTTACTCGTTTTACTCGCTTTACTCGTTTTACTCGTTTTACTCGTTTTACTAGTTTTACTCGTTTTACTCGTATTACTCGTTTTACTCGTTTTACTCGTTTTACTCGTTTTACTCGTTTTTACTCGTTTTACTCGTTTTACTCGTTTTACTCGTATTACTCGTATTACTCGTTTTACTCGTTTTACTCGTTTTACTCGTTTTACTCGTTTTACTCGTTTTACTCGTTTTACTCGTTTTACTCGTTTTACTCGTATTACTCGTATTACTCGTTTTACTCGTTTTACTCGTTTTACTCGTTTTACTCGTTTTACTCGTTTTACTCGTTTTACTCGTTTTACTCGTTTTACTCGTTTTACTCGTTTTACTCGTTTTACTCGTTTTACTCGTTTTACTCGTTTTACTAGTTTTACCCGTTTTACTCGTTTTACTCGTTTTACTCGTTTTACTCGTTTTACTCGTTTTACTCGTTTTACTCGTTTTACTCGTATTACTCGTTTTACCCGTTTTACTCGTTTTACTCGTTTTACTCGTTTTACTCGTTTTACTCGTTTTACTCGTTTTACTCGTTTTACTCGTTTTACCCGTTTTACCCGTTTTACCCGTTTTACTCGTTTTACTCGCTTTACTCGTTTTACTCGTTTTACTCGTTTTACTCGTTTTACTCGTTTTACTCGTTTTACTCGTTTTACTCGTTTTACTCGTTTTACTCGTATTACTCGTTTTACCCGTTTTACTCGTTTTACTCGTTTTACTCGTTTTACTCGTTTTACTCGTTTTACTCGCTTTACTCGTTTTACTCGTTTTACTCGTTTTACTCGTTTTACTCGTTTTACTCGTTTTACTCGTTTTACTCGTTTTACTCGTTTTACTCGTTTTACTCGTTTTACTCGTATTACTCGTTTTACTCGTTTTACTCGTTTTACTCGTTTTACTCGTTTTACTCGTTTTACTCGTTTTACTCGTTTTACTCGTTTTACTCGTTTTACTAGTTTTACCCGTTTTACTCGTTTTACTCGTTTTACTCGTTTTACTCGTTTTACTCGTTTTACTCGTTTTACTCGTTTTACTCGTTTTACTCGTTTTACCCGTTTTACTCGTTTTACTCGCTTTACTCGTTTTACTCGTTTTACTCGTTTTACTAGTTTTACTAGTTTTACTCGTTTTACTCGTATTACTCGTTTTACTCGTTCTACTCGTTTTACTCGTTTTACTCGTTTTACTCGTTTTACTCGTTTTACTCGTATTACTCGTTTTACTCGTTTTACTCGTTTTACTCGTTTTACTCGTTTTACTCGTTTTACTCGTTTTACTCGTTTTACTCGTTTTACTCGTTTTACTCGTTTTACTCGTTTTACTCGTTTTACTCGTTTTACTCGTTTTACCCGTTTTACTCGTTTTACTCGCTTTACTCGTTTTACTCGTTTTACTCGTTTTACTAGTTTTACTCGTTTTACTCGTATTACTCGTTTTACTCGTTTTACTCGTTTTACTCGTTTTACTCGTTTTACTCGTTTTACTCGTTTTACTCGTATTACTCGTATTACTCGTTTTACTCGTTTTACTCGTTTTACTCGTTTTACTCGTTTTACTCGTTTTACTCGTTTTACTCGTTTTACTCGTTTTACTCGTTTTACTCGTATTACTCGTATTACTCGTTTTACTCGTTTTACTCGTTTTACTCGTTTTACTCGTTTTACTCGTTTTACTCGTTTTACTCGTTTTACTCGTTTTACTCGTTTTACTCGTTTTACTCGTTTTACTAGTTTTACCCGTTTTACTCGTTTTACTCGTTTTACTCGTTTTACTCGTTTTACTCGTTTTACTCGTATTACTCGTTTTACCCGTTTTACTCGTTTTACTCGTTTTACTCGTTTTACTCGTTTTACTCGTTTTACTCGTTTTACTCGTTTTACTCGTTTTACCCGTTTTACCCGTTTTACCCGTTTTACTCGTATTACTCGTTTTACTCGTTTTACTCGTTTTACTCGTTTACTCGTTTTACTCGTTTTACTCGTATTACTCGTTTTACTCGTTTTACTCGTTTTACTCGTTTTACTCGTTTTACTCGTTTACTCGTTTTACTCGTTTTACTCGTATTACTCGTTTTACTCGTTTTACTCGTTTTACTCGTTTTACTCGTTTTACTGGTTTTACTCGTTTTACTCGTTTTACTCGTTTTACTCGTTTTACCCGTTTTACCCGTTTTACTCGCTTTACTCGTTTTACTCGTTTTACTCGTTTTACTCGTTTTACTCGTTTTACTCGTTTTACTCGTTTTACCCGTTTTACTCGTTTTACTCGCTTTACTCGTTTTACTCGTTTTACTCGTTTTACTCGCTTTACTCGCTTTACTCGTTTTACCCGTTTTACTCGTTTTACTCGTTTTACCCGTTTTACTCGTTTTACTCGTTTTACCCGTTTTACTCGTTTTACTCGCTTTACTCGCTTTACTCGTTTTACTCGTTTTACTCGTTTTACTCGTTTTACTCGTTTTACTCGTTTTACTCGTTTTACTCGTTTTACTCGTTTTACTCGTTTTACTCGTTTTACTCGTTTTACTCGTTTTACTCGTTTTACTCGTTTTACTCGTTTTACTCGTTTTACTCGTTTTACTCGTTTTACTCGTTTTACCCGTTTTACTCGCTTTACTCGCTTTACTCGTTTTACTCGTTTTACTCGTTTTACTCGTTTTACTCGTTTTACTCGTTTTACTCGTTTTACTCGTTTTACCCGTTTTACTCGTTTTACCCGTTTTACTCGTTTTACTCGTTTTACTCGTTTTACTCGTTTTACTCGTTTTACTCGTTTTACTCGTTTTACCCGTTTTACTCGTTTTACTCGCTTTACTCGTTTTACTCGTTTTACTCGTTTTACTCGTTTTACTCGTTTTACTCGTTTTACTCGTTTTACTCGTTTTACTCGTTTTACTCGTTTTACTCGTTTTACTCGTTTTACTCGTTTTACTCGTTTTACTCGTTTTACTCGTTTTACTCGTTTTACTCGTTTTACTCGTTTTACCCGTTTTACTCGTTTTACCCGTTTTACTCGTTTTACTCGCTTTACTCGTTTTACCCGTTTTACTCGTTTTACTCGTTTTACTCGTTTTACTCGTTTTACTCGTTTTACTCGTTTTACTCGTTTTACTCGTTTTACTCGTTTTACTCGTTTTACCCGTTTTACTCGTTTTACCCGTTTTACTCGTTTTACTCGCTTTACTCGTTTTACTCGTTTTACTCGTTTTACTCGTTTTACTCGTTTTACTAGTTTTACTCGTTTTACTCGTTTTACTCGTTTTACTCGTTTTACTCGTTTTACTCGTTTTACTCGTTTTACTCGTTTTACTCGTTTTACTCGTTTTACTCGTTTTACTCGTTTTACTCGTTTTACTCGTTTTACTCGTTTTACTCGTTTTACTCGTTTTACTCGTTTTACTCGTTTTACTCGTTTTACTCGTTTTACTCGTTTTACTCGTTTTACTCTTTTTACTCGTTTTACTCGTTTTACTCGTTTTACCCGTTTTACTCGTTTTACTCGTTTTACTCGCTTTACTCGTTTTACTCGTTTTACTCGTTTTACTCGTTTTACTCGTTTTACTCGTTTTACTCGTTTTACTCGTTTTACTCGTTTTACTCGTTTTACTCGTTTTACTCGTATTACTCGTATTACTCGTTTTACTCGTTTTACTCGTTTTACTCGTTTTACTAGTTTTACTCGTTTTACTCGTTTTACTCGTTTTACTCGTTTTACTCGTTTTACTCGTTTTACTCGTTTTACTCGTTTTACTCGTTTTACTCGTTTTACTCGTTTTACTCGTTTTACTCGTTTTACTCGTTTTACTCGTTTTACTCGTTTTACTAGTTTTACTCGTTTTACTCGTTTTACTCGTTTTACTCGTTTTACTAGTTTTACTCGTTTTACTCGTTTTACTCGTTTTACTCGTTTTACCCGTTTTACTCGTTTTACTCGTTTTACTCGCTTTACTCGTTTTAGTCGTTTTACTCGTTTTACTCGTTTTACTAGTTTTACTAGTTTTACTCGTTTTACTCGTTTTACTCGTTTTACTCGTTTTACTCGTTTTACTCGTTTTACTCGTTTTACTCGTTTTACTCGATTTACTCGTTTTACTCGTTTCACTCGTTTTACTCGTTTCACTCGTTTTACTCGTTTTACTCGTTTTACTCGTTTTACTCGTTTTACTCGTTTTACTCGTTTTACTCGTTTTACTCGTTTTACTCGTTTTACTCGTTTTACTCGTTTTACTCGTTTTACTCGTTTTACTCGTTTTACTCGTTTTACTCGTTTTACTCGTTTTACTCGTTTTACTCGTTTTACTCGTTTTACTCGTTTTACTCGTTTTACTCGTTTTACTCGTATTATTCGTTTTACTCGTTTTACTCGTTTTACTCGTTTTACTCGTTTTACTCGTTTTACTCGTTTTACTCGTTTTACTCGTTTTACTCGTTTTACTCGTTTTACTCGTTTTACTCGTTTTACTAGTTTTACCCGTTTTACTCGTTTTACTCGTTTTACTCGTTTTACCCGTTTTACTCGTTTTACCCGTTTTACTCGTTTTACTCGCTTTACTCGTTTTACTCGTTTTACTCGTTTTACTAGTTTTACTCGTTTTACTCGTATTACTCGTTTTACTCGTTTTACTCGTTTTACTCGTTTTACTCGTTTTACTCGTTTTACTCGTTTTACTCGTTTTACTCGTATTACTCGTTTTACTCGTTTCACTCGTTTTACTCGTTTTACTCGTTTTACTCGTTTTACTCGTTTTACTCGTTTTACTCGTTTTACTCGTTTTACTCGTTTTACTCGTTTTACTCGTTTTACTCGTTTTACTAGTTTTACTCGTTTTACTCGTATTACTCGTTTTACTCGTTTTACTCGTTTTACTCGTTTTACTCGTTTTACTCGTTTTACTCGTATTACTCGTATTACTCGTTTTACTCGTTTTACTCGTTTTACTCGTTTTACTCGTTTTACTCGTTTTACTCGTTTTACTCGTTTTACTCGTTTTACTCGTTTTACTCGTTTTACTCGTTTTACTCGTTTTACTCGTTTTACTCGTATTACTCGTATTACTCGTTTTACTCGTTTTACTCGTTTTACTCGTTTTACTCGTTTTACTCGTTTTACTCGTTTTACTCGTTTTACTCGTTTTACTCGTTTTACTCGTTTTACTCGTTTTACTAGTTTTACCCGTTTTACTCGTTTTACTCGTTTTACTCGTTTTACTCGTTTTACCCGTTTTACTCGTTTTACTCGCTTTACTCGCTTTACTCGTTTTACTCGTTTTACTGGTTTTACTAGTTTTACTCGTTTTACTAGTATTACTCGTTTTACTCGTTTTACTGGTTTTACCCGTTTTACTCGTTTTACTCGTTTTACTCGTTTTACTCGTTTTACTCGTTTTACTCGTTTTACTCGTTTTACTCGTATTACTCGTTTTACTCGTTTTACTCGTTTTACTCGTTTTACTAGTTTTACTCGTTTTACTAGTTTTACTCGTTTTACTCGTATTACTCGTTTTACTCGTTTTACTCGTTTTACTCGTTTTACTCGTTTTACTCGTTTTACTCGTTTTACTCGTTTTACTCGTTTTACTCGTTTTACTCGTTTTACTCGTTTTACTCGTTTTACTCGTTTTACTCGTTTTACTCGTTTTACTCGTTTTACTCGTTTTACTCGTTTTACCCGTTTTACCCGTTTTACTCGTTTTACTCGCTTTACTCGTTTTACTCGTTTTACTCGTTTTACTCGTTTTACTGGTTTTACTAGTTTTACTCGTTTTACTCGTTTTACTCGTTTTACTCGTTTTACTCGCTTTACTCGCTTTACTCGTTTTACTCGTTTTACTCGTTTTACTCGTTTTACTAGTTTTACTCGTTTTACTCGTTTTACTCGTTTTACTCGTTTTACTCGTTTTACTCGTTTTACTCGTTTTACTCGTTTTACCCGTTTTACTCGTTTTACCCGTTTTACTCGTTTTACTCGTTTTACTCGCTTTACTGGTTTTACTCGTTTTACTCGCTTTACTCGTTTTACCCGTTTTACTCGTTTTACTCGTTTTACTCGTTTTACTCGTTTTACTCGTTTTACTCGTTTTACTCGTTTTACTCGTTTTACCCGTTTTACTCGTTTTACCCGTTTTACTCGTTTTACTCGTTTTACTCGTTTTACTCGTTTTACCCGTTTTACTCGTTTTACTCGCTTTATTCGTTTTACTCGTTTTACTCGTTTTACTCGTTTTACTCGTTTTACTCGTTTTACTCGTTTTACTCGTTTTACTCGTTTTACTCGTTTTACTCGTTTTACTCGTTTTACTCGTTTTACTCGTTTTACTCGTTTTACTCGTTTTACTCGTTTTACCCGTTTTACTCGTTTTACCCGTTTTACTCGTTTTACTCGCTTTACTCGTTTTACCCGTTTTACTCGTTTTACTCGTTTTACTCGTTTTACTCGTTTTACTCGTTTTACTCGTTTTACTCGTTTTACTCGTTTTACCCGTTTTACTCGTTTTACCCGTTTTACTCGTTTTACTCGCTTTACTCGTTTTACTCGTTTTACTCGTTTTACTCGTTTTACTAGTTTTACTCGTTTTACTCGTTTTACTCGTTTTACTCGTTTTACTCGTTTTACTCGTTTTACTCGTTTTACTCGTTTTACTCGTTTTACTCGTTTTACTCGTTTTACTCGTTTTACTCGTTTTACTCGTTTTACTCGTTTTACTCGTTTTACTCGTTTTACTCGTTTCACTCGTTTTACTCGTTTCACTCGTTTTACTCGTTTCACTCGTTTTACTCGTTTCACTCGTTTTACTCGTTTTACTCGTTTTACTCGTTTTACTCGTTTTACTCGTTTTACTCGTTTTACTCGTTTTACTCGTTTTACTCGTTTTACTCGTTTTACTCGTTTTACTCGTTTTACTCGTTTTACTCGTTTTACTCGTTTTACTCGTATTACTCGTTTTACTCGTTTTACTCGTTTTACTCGTTTTACTCGTTTTACTCGTTTTACTCGTTTTACTCGTTTTACTCGTTTTACTCGTTTTACTCGTTTTACTCGTTTTACTAGTTTTACCCGTTTTACTCGTTTTACTCGTTTTACTCGTTTTACCCGTTTTACTCGTTTTACCCGTTTTACTCGTTTTACTCGCTTTACTCGTTTTACTCGTTTTACTCGTTTTACTAGTTTTACTCGTTTTACTCGTATTACTCGTTTTACTCGTTTTACTCGTTTTACTCGTTTTACTCGTTTTACTCGTTTTACTCGTTTTACTCGTTTTACTCGTTTTACTCGTTTTACTCGTTTCACTCGTTTTACTCGTTTTACTCGTTTTACTCGTTTTACTCGTTTTACTCGTTTTACTCGTTTTACTAGTTTTACCCGTTTTACTCGTTTTACTCGCTTTACTCGTTTTACCCGTTTTACTCGTTTTACTCGTTTTACTCGTTTTACTCGTTTTACTCGTTTTACTCGTTTTACTCGTTTTACTCGTTTTACCCGTTTTACTCGTTTTACCCGTTTTACTCGTTTTACTCGCTTTACTCGTTTTACTCGTTTTACTCGTTTTACTCGTTTTACTAGTTTTACTCGTTTTACTCGTTTTACTCGTTTTACTCGTTTTACTCGTTTTACTCGTTTTACTCGTTTTACTCGTTTTACTCGTTTTACTCGTTTTACTCGTTTTACTCGTTTTACTCGTTTTACTCGTTTTACTCGTTTTACTCGTTTTACTCGTTTTACTCGTTTTACTAGTTTTACCCGTTTTACTCGTTTTACTCGTTTTACTCGTTTTACCCGTTTTACTCGTTTTACCCGTTTTACTCGTTTTACTCGCTTTACTCGTTTTACTCGTTTTACTCGTTTTACTAGTTTTACTCGTTTTACTCGTATTACTCGTTTTACTCGTTTTACTCGTTTTACTCGTTTTACTCGTTTTACTCGTATTACTCGTTTTACTCGTTTTACTCGTTTTACTCGTTTTACTCGTTTTACTCGTTTTACTCGTTTTACTCGTTTTACTCGTTTTACTCGTTTTACTCGTTTTACTCGTTTTACTAGTTTTACCCGTTTTACTCGTTTTACTCGTTTTACTCGTTTTACCCGTTTTACTCGTTTTACCCGTTTTACTCGTTTTACTCGCTTTACTCGTTTTACTCGTTTTACTCGTTTTACTAGTTTTACTCGTTTTACTCGTATTACTCGTTTTACTCGTTTTACTCGTTTTACTCGTTTTACTCGTTTTACTCGTTTTACTCGTTTTACTCGTTTTACTCGTTTTACTCGTTTTACTCGTTTCACTCGTTTTACTCGTTTTACTCGTTTTACTCGTTTTACTCGTTTTACTCGTTTTACTCGTTTTACTCGTTTTACTCGTTTTACTCGTTTTACTCGTTTTACTCGTTTTACTCGTTTTACTCGTTTTACTCGTTTTACTAGTTTTACTCGTTTTACTCGTATTACTCGTTTTACTCGTTTTACTCGTTTTACTCGTTTTACTCGTTTTACTCGTATTACTCGTATTACTCGTTTTACTCGTTTTACTCGTTTTACTCGTTTTACTCGTTTTACTCGTTTTACTCGTTTTACTCGTTTTACTCGTTTTACTCGTTTTACTCGTTTTACTCGTTTTACTCGTTTTACTCGTTTTACTCGTATTACTCGTATTACTCGTTTTACTCGTTTTACTCGTTTTACTCGTTTTACTCGTTTTACTAGTTTTACTCGTTTTACTAGTATTACTCGTTTTACTCGTTTTACTGGTTTTACCCGTTTTACTCGTTTTACTCGTTTTACTCGTTTTACTCGTTTTACTCGTTTTACTCGTTTTACTCGTTTTACTCGTATTACTCGTTTTACTCGTTTTACTCGTTTTACTCGTTTTACTAGTTTTACTCGTTTTACTAGTTTTACTCGTTTTACTCGTATTACTCGTTTTACTCGTTTTACTCGTTTTACTCGTTTTACTCGTTTTACTCGTTTTACTCGTTTTACTCGTTTTACTCGTTTTACTCGTTTTACTCGTTTTACTCGTTTTACTCGTTTTACTCGTTTTACTCGTTTTACTCGTTTTACTCGTTTTACTCGTTTTACTCGTTTTACCCGTTTTACCCGTTTTACTCGTTTTACTCGCTTTACTCGTTTTACTCGTTTTACTCGTTTTACTCGTTTTACTGGTTTTACTAGTTTTACTCGTTTTACTCGTTTTACTCGTTTTACTCGCTTTACTCGCTTTACTCGTTTTACTCGTTTTACTCGTTTTACTCGTTTTACTAGTTTTACTCGTTTTACTCGTTTTACTCGTTTTACTCGTTTTACTCGTTTTACTCGTTTTACTCGTTTTACCCGTTTTACTCGTTTTACCCGTTTTACTCGTTTTACTCGTTTTACTCGCTTTACTGGTTTTACTCGTTTTAGTCGTTTTACTCGTTTTACTCGTTTTACTAGTTTTACTAGTTTTACTAGTTTTACTCGTTTTACTCGTTTTACTCGTTTTACTCGTTTTACTCGTTTTACTCGTTTTACTCGTTTCACTCGTTTTACTCGTTTCACTCGTTTTACTCGTTTTACTCGTTTTACTCGTTTTACTCGTTTTACTCGTTTTACTCGTTTTACTCGTTTTACTCGTTTTACTCGTTTTACTCGTTTTACTCGTTCTACTCGTTTTACTCGTTTTACTCGTTTTACTCGTTTTACTCGTTTTACTCGTTTTACTCGTTTTACTCGTTTTACTCGTTTTACTCGTTTTACTCGTTTTACTCGTATTACTCGTTTTACTCGTTTTACTCGTTTTACTCGTTTTACTCGTTTTATCCGTTTTACTCGTTTTACTAGTTTTATCCGTTTTACTCGTTTTACTCGTTTTACTCGTTTTACTCGATTTACTCGTTTTACTCGTTTTACTCGTTTTACTCGTTTTACTCGTTTTACTCGTTTTACTCGTTTTACTCGTTTTACTCGTTTTACTCGTTTTACTCGTTTTACTCGTTTTACTCGTTTTACTCGTTTTACTCGTTTTACTCGTTTTACTCGTTTTACTAGTTTTACTAGTTTTACTCGTTTTACTCGTTTTACTCGTTTTACTCGTTTTACTCGTTTTACTCGTTTCACTCGTTTCACTCGTTTTACTCGTTTCACTCGTTTTACTCGTTTCACTCGTTTTACTCGTTTTACTCGTTTTACTCGTTTTACTCGTTTTACTCGTTTACCTCGTTTTACTCGTTTTACTCGTTTTACTAGTTTTATCCGTTTTACTCGTTTTACTCGCTTTACTCGTTTTACTCGTTTTACTCGTTTTACTCGTTTTACTCGTTTTACTCGTTTTACTCGTTTTACTCGTTTTACTCGTTTTACTCGTTTTACTCGTTTTACTCGTTTTACTCGTTTTACTCGTTTTACTCGTTTTACTCGTTTTACTCGTTTTACTCGTTTTACTCGTTTTACTCGTTTTACTCGTTTTACTCGTTTTACTCGTTTTACTCGTTTTACTCGTTTTACTCGTATTACTCGTTTTACTCGTTTTACTCGTTTTACTCGTTTTACTCGTTTTACTCGTTTTACTCGTTTTACTCGTTTTACTCGTTTTACTCGTTTTACTCGTTTTACTCGTTTTACTCGTTTTACTCGTTTTACCCGTTTTACTCGTTTTACTCGTTTTACTCGTTTTACTCGCTTTACTCGTTTTAGTCGTTTTACTCGTTTTACTCGTTTTACTAGTTTTACTAGTTTTACTCGTTTTACTCGTTTTACTCGTTTTACTCGTTTTACTCGTTTTACTCGTTTTACTCGTTTTACTCGTTTTACTCGTTTTACTCGTTTCACTCGTTTTACTCGTTTCACTCGTTTTACTCGTTTCACTCGTTTTACTCGTTTTACTCGTTTTACTCGTTTTACTCGTTTTACTCGTTTTACTCGTTTTACTCGTTTTACTCGTTTTACTCGTTTTACTCGTTTTACTCGTTTTACTCGTTTTACTCGTTTTACTCGTTTTACTCGTTTTACTCGTTTTACTCGTTTTACTCGTTTTACTCGTTTTACTCGTTTTACTCGTTTTACTCGTTTTACTCGTATTACTCGTTTTACTCGTTTTACTCGTTTTACTCGTTTTACTCGTTTTACTCGTTTTACTCGTTTTACTCGTTTTACTCGTTTTACTCGTTTTACTCGTTTTACTCGTTTTACTCGTTTTACTCGTTTTACTCGTTTTACTCGTTTTACTCGTTTTACTCGTTTTACTCGTTTTACTCGTTTTACTCGTTTTACTAGTTTTACCCGTTTTACTCGTTTTACTCGTTTTACTCGTTTTACTCGTTTTACTCGTTTTACTCGTTTTACCCGTTTTACTCGTTTTACTCGCTTTACTCGCTTTACTCGTTTTACTCGTTTTACTCGTTTTACTGGTTTTACTAGTTTTACTCGTTTTACTAGTATTACTCGTTTTACTCGTTTTACTGGTTTTACCCGTTTTACTCGTTTTACTCGTTTTACTCGTTTTACTCGTTTTACTCGTTTTACTCGTTTTACTCGTTTTACTCGTATTACTCGTTTTACTCGTTTTACTCGTTTTACTCGTTTTACTAGTTTTACTCGTTTTACTCGTTTTACTAGTTTTACTCGTTTTACTCGTATTACTCGTTTTACTCGTTTTACTCGTTTTACTCGTTTTACTCGTTTTACTCGTTTTACTCGTTTTACTCGTTTTACTCGTTTTACTCGTTTTACTCGTTTTACTCGTTTTACTCGTTTTACTCGTTTTACTCGTTTTACTCGTTTTACTCGTTTTACTCGTTTTACTCGTTTTACTCGTTTTACCCGTTTTACCCGTTTTACTCGTTTTACTCGCTTTACTCGTTTTACTCGTTTTACTCGT
>NW_027486021.1:0-27425 GCF_050908995.1 Andrena cerasifolii
AAAAATTTTAAAAATATTTTTTTAAAAAAAATGTTGTAAAAATTTTAAAAACTAAATAAAAATTTTTAATTTTTTTTAAAAAATATAAAAAAATTAAAAAAAAAATGTAAAAAATTAAAAAAAAATTAAAAAATAATTTTAAATTTAAAAAAAATTTAAAAAAAATTTTAAAAATTTTTTTAAAAATTTAAAAAAATTTTAAATAATTTTAAAAAATTTTAAATAATTTGAATTTTTTTTAAATTTTAAAAAATTTAAATATAAAAAAAATAAATAAAATTTTTTTTAAATTTTAAAAAATTAAATAAAAATTTTTAAAAAAATTGAAAAAAAATTAAAAATTTTTTTAAAACATTTAAAAAATTTGTTAAAAAATTAAAACAAAATTTAAAAAAAAAAATTTTTAATTTTAAAAAATTTTAAAAATATTTTTAAAAAAAATTTTTTAAAAATTTTAAAAATTAAATAAAAATTTTAAATTTTTTTTTAAAAAATATAAAAAAATTAAAAAATTTTTTTTAAATTTTCAAAAAATTTAAAAAAAATAAAAAAGTTATAAGAAAATTAAAAAAATTTTAAAATTGTTAAAAAATTATAAAATATAAAAAATTTAAAATAAAAAAAAATATACAAAAATTTAAAAGAAAATAAAAAAAATTAAAAAAATAAACAAATAAAAATTAAAAAAAATATATATTTTAAAACAAAAATAAATAATTTTTTTGTTTAAATTAAAAAAAATAAAAAATAAAGAAATTTTTTTAATAATTTAAAAAATATAAAAAAATTAAAAAAAAATTGTAAAAAATTGAAAAAAAATTGAAAAAAAAATGTGATTTTTTAAAAACATTTAAAAAATTAAAACAAAATTTAAAAAAAAAAAATTTTAATTTTAAAAAATTTTAAAAATATTTTTAAAAATAATTTTTTAAAAATTTTAAAAATTAAATAAAAATTTAAAATTTTTTTTAAAATATGAAAAAATTTTAAAAATTTTTTTAAATTTTCAAAAAATTTAAAAAAAATGTAAAAAAAATTAAAAAAAAATTTAAAAATTTAAAAAAATAAAAAAATTATAAGAAAATTAAAAAAAATTTTAAAATTTAAAAAAAAATTTAAAATAAAAAAATATACAAAAATTTAAAAGAAAAATAAAAAAAATTAAAAAAAAGTAATAATTTAAAACAAAAATAAATAAATTTTTTTTAATTAAAAAAAATAAAAAATAAAGAAAATTTTTTTTTAAACTTAAAAATATAAAAAAAAATTTAAAAAAATTTTGTAAAAAATTTTAAAAAAATTTTAAAAAAATTTTAAATTTAAAAAAATTTTAAATTTAAAAAAATTTTAAACTTAAAAAAATTTAAATAATTTGAAAAAAAAATTTTAAATTTAAAAAAAATTTTAAAAAAACTTTAAAAAATTTTAAAAATTTTAAAAAAAATTTAAAAAATTTTAAAAAAATTTTAAAAAATTTAAAAAAAATTTTAAATATAAAAAAAAATAAATAAATAAATTTTTTTAAAAATTTAAGAAAATTAAATAAAAATTTTTAAAAAAATTGAAAAAAAAATTTAAATTTTTTTTAAAACATTCAAAAAAATTATTAAAAAATTAAAACAAAATTTTTTTAAAAAATTTTAAAAAAATTTTAAAAAATTTTAAATTTAAAAAAAATTTAAATAATTTGAAAAAAAAATTTTAAATTTAAAAAAAAATTTTAAAAAAATTTTAAAAAATTTTAAAAATTTAAAAAAAAAATTTAAAAAATTTTAAAAAATTTAAAAAAATTTAAAAAAAATTTTAAATATAAAAAAAAAATAAATAAATAAATTTTTTTTAAAAATTTAAGAAAATTAAATAAAAATTTTTAAAAAAATTGAAAAAAAAATTTAAATTTTTTTTTAAAACATTCAAAAAAATTATTAAAAAATTAAAACAAAATTTTTTAAAAAAATTTAAAAAAAATTTTTAAAAAAAATTTTAAAAAATTTTAAAAAAAAATAGAAAAAATTAAAATAAAAAATTTTTAATTTATAAAAAAAAATTAAAATAAAAAAATATACAAAAACTTAAAAGAAAGATATAAAAATTTAAAGAAATAAACAAATAAAAATTTAAAAAAAGTAATATTTTAAAACAAAAATAATTTTTTTTTTAAATTAAAAAAAAATAAAAAATAAAGAAAATTTTTTAAAAAATTAAAAAATATACAAAAAATTTAAAAAAATTTGTAATAAATTAAAAAATAATTTTAAATTTAAAAAAAAATTTAAAAAAATTTAAAAAAAATTTTAAAAAATTTAAAAAAATTTTAAATATTTTGAAATTTTTTTTTAAATTTTAAAAAATTTTAAAAAATTTTAAATATAAAAAAAATAAATAATTTTTTTTTAAAAAAATTAAAAAAATTAAATAAAAATTAAAAAAAAAATTTAAAAAAATTTTGAAAAATTTTAGAATTTTTTAAATAATTTGAAAAAAATTTTTAAAATTTTAAAAAATTTAAATATAAAAAAAAATAAATAATTTTTTTTTAATTTTTAAAAAATTAAATAAAAATTTAAAAAAAAATTGAAAAAAAATTGAAATTTTTTTTAAAATATTTAAAAAAATTGTTAAAAAATTAAAACAAAATTTTTTAAAATTTAAAAAAAATTCAAATTATTTAAAATTTTTTAAAATTATTTAAAATTTTTAAAAATTTTTTTAAATTTTTTTGAAATTTTTTTAAATTTTTTTTTAAATTTAAAATTATTTTTTAATTTTTTACAATTTTTTTTTAATTTTTTTATATTTTTTTAAAAAAAATTAAAATTTTTATTTAATTTTTAAAATATTTAAAAAATTTTTTTTAAAAATATTTTTAAAATTTTTTAAAATTAAAAAATTTGTTTTTAAATTGTGTTTTAATTTTTTAAATGTTTTTAAAAAAATTTCAATTTTTTTTCAATTTTTTTAAAATTTTGTTTTAATTTTTTAACAAATTTTTTAAATATTTTAAAAAAAATTTCAATTTTTTTTCAATTTTTTTTAAAATTTTTATTTAATTTTTTAAAATTTAAAAAAAAAATTATTTATTTTTTTATATTTAAATTTTTTAAAATTTTTAAGAATTTTTTCAAATTATTTAAAATTTTTTAAAATTTTTTAAAATTTTTAAAAATTTTTTTAAAAATTTAAAAAATTTTATTTTTTAAATTTGTTTTAATTTTTTAACAATTTTTTTTAAATGTTTTAAAAAAAATTTCAATTTTTTTCAATTTTTTTTAAAATTTTTATTTAATTTTTTAAAATTTTAAAAAAAATTATTTTTTTATATTTAAAATTTTTTAAAATTTTTAAAATTTTTTTCAAATTATTTAAAAATTTTTAAAATTTTTCAAAATTTTTTAAAATTTTTTTAAAAATTTAAAATTTTTTTTTTTAATTTAAAATTTTTTTTTTAATTTTTTTTTAAATTTTTTACAAAATTTTTTTTAATTTTTTTATATTTTTTAAATTTTTAAAAAAAATTTCTTTATTTTTTTTTTTTAATTTAAAAAAAAAATTATTTATTTTTGTTTTAAAATATTATTTTTTTTAATTTTTATTTGTTTATTTTTTAATTTTTTTTATTTTCTTTTGAATTTTTGTATATTTTTTTTTATTTTAAATTTTTTATATTTTAAAATTTTTTTATTTTTTTATTCTTTTTTAAATTTAAAAAAAAATTATTTATTTTTTTTATATTTAAATTTTTAAAATTTAAAAAAAATTCAAATTATTTAAATTTTTTAAAATCTTTTAAAATTTTTTTAAAATTTTTTAAAAATTTTTTTAAATTTTTTTTTAAAATTTTTACAAATTTTTTTTAATTTTTTTTAAATTTTTTACAAAATTTTTTTAAATTTTTTTTATATTTTTTAAATTTTTTAAAAAAAATTCTTTATTTTTTGTTTTTTTTTAATTTAAAAAAAATTATTTATTTTTGTTTTAAGTTATTATTTTTTTTAAATTTTTATTTGTTTATTTTTTATTTTTTTTTTATTTTCTTTTAAATTTTTGTATATTTTTTTTTTTAAATTTTTTTATATTTTAAAATTTTTTTATATTAATTTTTTTTTATTTTTTAAAAAAAAATTTTAAAATTTTTATTTAATTTTTTAAATTTTTAAAAAATTTTTTTAAAAATATTTTTAAAATTTTTTAAAATTTAAAAAAAAAATTTTTAATTTTGTTTTAATTTTTTAACAATTTTTTAAATGTTTTAAAAAAAATTTTTCAATTTTTTTTTTAATTTTTTACAATTTTTTTAATTTTTCTTATATTTTTTAAATTTTTTAAAAAAAAATTCTTTATTTTTTATTTTTTTTTAATTTAAAAAAAAATTATTTATTTTTGTTTTAAATTATTATTTTTTTTTTAATTTTTATTTGTTTATTTTTTTAATTTTTTTTATTTTCTTTTAAATTTTTGTATATTTTTTTTTATTTTAAATTTTTTATATTTTAAAATTTTTTTATTTTTTATTCTTTTTTAAATTTTTTTTTAAATTTTGTTTTAATTTTTTAACAATTTTTAAATTTTTTTTTAATTTTTATTTTTCTTTTATTTTACTTTTTTTAATTTTTTTTTTAATTTTAAATTTTTTTTTTAATTTTCTTATAATTTTTTTATTTTTTTTAAATTTTTTGAAAATTTAAAAAAAAATTTTTAATTTTTTTATATTTTTTAAAAAATTTTTAAATTTTTATTTAATTTTTTAAATTTTTAAAATTTTTTTTTAATAAATATTTTTAAAATTTTTTAAAATTTAAATTTTTTTTTTAAATTTTGTTTTAATTTTTTAACAATTTTTTTAAATGTTTTAAAAAAAATTTCAATTTTTTTTTCAATTTTTTAAAAATTTTTTTAAAATTTTTTTATAATTTTTTACAAATTTTTTTTAATTTTTTTTATATTTTTAAGTTTAAAAAAAAATTTTCTTTATTTTTTATTTTTTTTTAATTTAAAAAAAAATTATTTATTTTTGTTTTAAATTATTATTTTTTTAAAATTTTTATTTGTTTATTTTTAAATTTTTTTTTATTTTTCTTTTAAATTTTTGTATATTTTTTTTATTTTAATTTTTTTTATATTTTAAAATTTTTTTATTTTAATTTTTTTTATTTTTTTATTTTAATTTTTTTTATTTTTTAAAAATTTTTTTATAATTTTTTTTTAATTTTTTACAAATTTTTTTAAAATTTTTTTATATTTTTTAATTTTTTAAAAAATTTTCTTTATTTTTTATTTTTTTTTAATTTTAAAAAAAAAATTTATTTTTGTTATAAAATATTATTTTTTTTAAATTTTTCTTTGTTTATTTTTTTAATTTTTTTTATCTTTCTTTTAAGTTTTTGTATATTTTTTTTACTTTAAATTTTTTTTATATTTTAAAATTTGTTTATATTAATTTTTTTATTTTTTTAAAAAAAATTGTATTTTTATTTAATTTTTTAAATTTTTATTTAATTTTTTAAATTTTTTAAAAAATTTTTTTCAATTTTTTTAAAATTTTTTAAAATTTAAAAAAAATTTATTTATTTTTTTTATATTTAAATTTTTTAAAATTTAAAAAAAATTCAAATTATTTAAAATTTTTAAAAATTTTTTAAATTTTTTTTAAAATTTTTTAAAATTTTTTTTAAATTTAAAATTATTTTTTAATTTTTTTTTTTAATTTTTTACAATTTTTTTTTAATTTTTTTATATTTTTTAAAAAAAAATTAAAATTTTTATTTAATTTTTAAAGTTTTTAAAAAATTTTTTTAAAAATATTTTTAAAATTTTTTAAAATTAAAAAATTTTTTTTTAAATTTTGTTTTAATTTTTTAAATGTTTTTAAAAAAATTTCAATTTTTTTTCAATTTTTTTAAAATTTTGTTTTAATTTTTTAACAAATTTTTTAAATATTTTAAAAAAAAATTCAATTTTTTTTCAATTTTTTTTTAAATTTTTATTTAATTTTTTAAAATTTAAAAAAAAAATTATTTATTTTTTTTATATTTAAATTTTTTAAAATTTTTAAAAAATTTTTCAAATTATTTAAAATTTTTTAAAATTTTTTAAAATTTTTTAAAATTTTTTTAAAAATTTAAAAAATCTTATTTTTTAAATTTGTTTTAATTTTTTAACAATTTTTTTAAATGTTTTAAAAAAAATTTCAATTTTTTTTCAATTTTTTTTAAAATTTTTATTTAATTTTTTAAAATTTAAAAATTTTTTTTAATTTTCTTATAACTTTTTTATTTTTTTTAAATTTTTTGAAAATTTAAAAAAAAAATTTTTAATTTTTTTATATTTTTTAAAAAAAAATTATAAATTTTTATTTAAATTTTAAATTTTTTAAATTTTTTTTTAAAAAATATTTTTAAAATTTTTTAAAATTTAAAATTTTTTTTTAAAATTTTGTTTTAATTTTTTAACAATTTTTTAAATGTTTTAAAAAAATTTCAATTTTTTTTAAAATTTTTTTTTTAATTTTTATTTTTATTTTTAAATTTAAAAAAAAAATTATTTATTTTTTTTATATTTAAATTTTTTAAAATTTTTAAAAAATTTTTCAAATTATTTAAAAATTTTTTAAAATTTTTTTAAAAATTTAAAAATTTTTTTTTTAAAATGTTTTAAAAAAAAATTTCAATTTTTTTTTCATTTTTTTTAAAAATTTTTTAAAATTTTTTTTTTAATTTTTTACCAATTTTTTTAAATTTTTTTTATATTTTTAAGTTTAAAAAAATTTTTTCTTTATTTTTTATTTTTTTTAATTTAAAAAAAAATTATTTATTTTTGTTTTAAAATATTATTTTTTTTAAATTTTTATTTGTTTATTTTTTTATAATATTTTTATTTTTCTTTTAAATTTTTGTATATTTTTTTTATTTTAATTTTTTTTTATATTTTAAAATTTTTTTATTTTAATTTTTTCTATTTTTTTAAAAAAAATTTTTTAAATTTTTTTTAAAAATTTTTTAAAATTTTTTTAAAAAATTTTGTTTTAATTTTTTAACAATTTTTTTAAAAATTTTTATTTAATTTTCTTAAATTTTTAAAAAAAATTTATTTATTTTTTTTTTATATTTAAATTTTTTTTTTAATTTTTTAAAATTTTTTTAAATTTATTACAAAATTTTTTTAAATTTTTTATATATTTTTAAGTTTAAAAAAAAATTTTCTTTATTTTTTATTTTTTTTAATTTAAAAAAAATGTATTTATTTTTGTGTTAAATTATTATTTTTTTTAAATTTTTATTTGTTTATTTTTTTTAATTTTTTTTTATTTTTCTTTTAAATTTTTGTATATTTTCTTTTATTTAAAATTTTTTTTAAATTTTAAAATTTTTTTTAATTTTCTTATAATTTTTTTATTTTTTTTAAATTTTTAAAATTTTTTTTAATTTTTTTTTAAATTTTTATTTAATTTTTTAAAAATTAAAAAAAAATTATTTATTTTTTTTATATTTAAATTTTTTAAAATTTTAAAAATTTTTTTCAAATTATTTAAAAAATTTTAAAAAATTTAAAAAAATTTTAAATATTTTGAAATTTTTTTTTAAATTTTAAAAAATTTTAAAAAATTTTAAATATAAAAAAAATAAATAAATTTTTTTTAAAAAAATTAAAAAAATTAAATAAAAATTAAAAAAAAAATTTAAAAAAATTTTGAAAAATTTTAAAATTTTTTAAATAATTTGAAAAAAATTTTTAAAATTTTAAAAAATTTAAATATAAAAAAAAATAAATAATTTTTTTTTAATTTTTAAAAAATTAAATAAAAATTTTAAAAAAAATTGAAAAAAAATTGAAATTTTTTTTAAAATATTTAAAAAAAATTGTTAAAAAATTAAAAAAAAAATTTAAAATTTAAAAAAAATAAAAAATTATAAGAAAATTAAAAAATATTTTAAAATTTAAAAAAAAAATTAAAAAAGTAAAATAAAAGAAAAATAAAAATTAAAAAAAATTAAAAATTGTTAAAATATTAAAACAAAATTTAAAAAAAAAATTTTAAAAAATAAAAAAAAAATAAAAAAATTTTAAAATATAAAAAAATTTAAAATAAAAAAATAATATACAAAAATTTAAAAGAAAATAAAAAAAATTCAAAAAATAAACAAATAAAAATTTTAAAAAAATAATATTTTAAACAAAAATAAATTTTTTTTTAAAATTAAAAAAAAATAAAAAATAAAGAATTTTTTTTTAAAAATTTAAAAAATATAAAAAAAAATAAAAAAATTATTGTAAAAAATTTAAAAAAATTAAAAAAAAATTTAAATTTAAAAAAAAATTTTAAAAATATTTTAAAAAATTTAAAATTTTTTTAAATTTTTAAATAATTTGATAAAAATTTAAAAAATTTTAAAAAAATTTAAAAAAATTTTAAATATAAAAAAAATAAATAAAATTTTATTTAAAAAAATTTAAAAAAATTAAATAAAAATTAAAAAAAAAAATTTTTTAAAAATTTTAAAAAATTTTTAAAAATTTTAAAATTTTTTAAATAATTTGAAAATTTTTTTAAAAATTTTAAAAAATTTAAATATAAAAAAAATAAATAAATTATTTTTAAATTTTAAAAAATTAAATAGAAATTTAAAAAAAAAATGAAAAAAAAATGGAATTTTTTTTTAAAACATTTAAAAAAAATTGTTAAAAAATTAAAACAAATTTAAAAAATAAAATTTTTAAAAAAATTTTAAAAAATTTTAAAAAATTTTAAAAAATTTTAAATAATTTGAAAAAATTTTTAAAAATTTTAAAAAATTTAAATATAAAAAAAATAAATAATTTTTTTTTTAAATTTTAAAAAATTAAATAAAAATTTAAAAAAAAATTGAAAAAAATTGAAATTTTTTTTAAAATATTTAAAAAATTTGTTAAAAAATTAAAACAAAATTTTAAAAAAATTGAAAAAAAATGAAATTTTTTTAAAAACATTTAAAAAATTAAAACAAAATTTAAAAAAAAAATTTTTTAATTTTAAAAAATTTTAAAAATATTTTTAAAAAAAATTTTTTAAAAATTTTAAAAATTAAATAAAAATTTTAATTTTTTTTAAAAAATATAAAAAAATTAAAAAAAAATTGTAAAAAATTAAAAAAAAAAAATTAAAAAATAATTTTAAATTTAAAAAATTTTAAAAAAATTTAAAAAAATTTTAAAAAATTTTAAATAATTTTAAAAAATTTTAAATAATTTGAATTTTTTTTAAATTTTAAATAATTTGAATTTTTTTTAAATTTTAAAAAATTTAAATATAAAAAAATAAATAAATTTTTTTTAAATTTTAAAAAATTTTAAAAAAATTTTAAAAAATTTTTAAAAAATTTAAAAAATTAAATAAAAATTTAATTTTTTTTTTAAAAATAAAAAAATTAATATAAACAAATTTTAAAATATATAAAAAATTTAAAGTAAAAAAAATATACAAAAACTTAAAAGAAAGATAAAAAAAATTAAAAAAATAAACAAAGAAAAATTTAAAAAAAATAATATTTTAAAACAAAAATAAATTTTTTTTTTAAAATTAAAAAAAAATAAAAAATAAAGAAATTTTTTAAAAAATTAAAAAAATTAAATAAAAATTTTAAATTTTTTTTTAAAAAATAAAAAATTTTAAAATATAAAAAAATTTAAAATAAAAAAAATATACAAAAATTTAAAAGAAAAATTTTAAAAAATAAACAAATAAAAATCTTAAAAAAATAATAACTTAAAACAAAAATAAATAATTTTTTTTTTAAATTAAGAAAAAAAAATAAAGAAATTTTTTTTAAAAATTTAAAAAATATAAAAAAAAATTAAAAAAATTTTGTAAAAAATTAAAAAAAACTTTAAAAAATAATTTTAAATTTAAAAAAAATTTTTAAAAAATTTTAAAAAAATTTAAAAAATTTTAGAAAAATTTTAAATAATTTGAAATTTTTTTTAAATTTTAAAAAATTTAAATATAAAAAAAAATAAATTTTTTTTTTTTAATTTTAAAAAATTTTAAAAAAATTTAAAAAAAAATTTTAAAAAATTTAAAAAAATTTAAAAAAAAATTTAAATATAAAAAACAATAAATAAATTTTTTTTTAAAAATTTAAGAAAATTAAATAAAAATTTTTAAAAAAATTGAAAAAAAAATTTAAATTTTTTTTTCAAACATTCAAAAAAATTGTTAAAAAATTAAAACAAAATTTTTTTAAAAATTAAAACAAAATTTTTTAAAAAAATTTTAAAAAAATTTTTAAAAAAATTTAAAAAAATTTTTAAAAAAAATTTTTTAAATTTTTTAAAAAAAATTATAAAAAATTTTTAAAATTTTTTTAAAAAAAATAGAAAAAATTAAAATAAAAAAATTTTAAATTATAAAAAAAAATTGAAATAAAAAAAATTTACAAAAATTTAAAAGAAAAATAAAAAAATTTTAAAAAAATAAACAAATAAAAATTTAAAAAAAATAATATTTTAAAACAAAAATAAATAATTTTTTTTTAAAATTAAAAAAAAAAATAAAGAATTTTTTTTAAAAATTTAAAAAATATAAAAAAATTAAAAAAAAATTTGTAAAAAATTTAAAAAAAAATTTTTAAATTTAAAAAAATAAAAATAAATTAAAATAAAAAAATAAGAAAAATTAAAATAAAAAAATTTTAAAATATAAAAAAAATTAAAATAAAAAAATATACAAAAATTTAAAAGAAAAATAAAAAAAAATTTTAAAAATAAACAAATAAAAATTTAAAAAAAATAATAATTTAAAACAAAAATAAATAATTTTTTTTTAAATTAAAAAAAATAAAAAATAAAGAAAAAATTTTTTTAAACTTAAAAATATAAAAAAAATTAAAAAAAATTGGTAAAAAATTAAAAAAAAAATTTTAAAAATTTTTTAAAAAAAATGAAAAAAAAATTGAAATTTTTTTTAAAACATTTAAAAAAATTGTTAAAAAAATGAAAACAAAATTTAAAAAAAAAATTTTAAATTTTAAAAAATTTTTAAAATATTTTTTAAAAAAAATTTTAAAAATTTTAAAAATTAAATAAAAATTTATAATTTTTTTTTTAAAAATAAAAAAATTAATATAAACAAATTTTAAAATATATAAAAAATTTAAAGTAAAAAAAATATACAAAAACTTAAAAGAAAGATAAAAAAAATTAAAAAAATAAACAAAGAAAAATTTAAAAAAAATAATATTTTAAAACAAAAATAAATTTTTTTTTAAAATTAAAAAAAAATAAAAAATAAAGAAATTTTTTTAAAAAATTAAAAAATTAAATAAAAATTTTAAATTTTTTTTTAAAAAATAAAAAAATTAAAATAAAAAATTTTAAAATATAAAAAAAATTTAAAATAAAAAAAATATACAAAAATTTAAAAGAAAAATTTTAAAAAATAAACAAATAAAAATCTTAAAAAAATAATAACTTAAAACAAAAATAAATAATTTTTTTTTTAAATTAAGAAAAAAAAATAAAGAAATTTTTTTTAAAAAATTTAAAAAATATAAAAAAAAATTAAAAAAATTTTGTAAAAAATTAAAAAAAACTTTAAAAAATAATTTTAAATTTAAAAAAAATTTTTAAAAAATTTTAAAAAAATTTAAAAAATTTTAGAAAAATTTTAAATAATTTGAAATTTTTTTTAAATTTTAAAAAATTTAAATATAAAAAAAAATAAATATTTTTTTTTTAATTTTAAAAAATTTTAAAAAAATTTAAAAAAAAAATTTTAAAAAATTTAAAAAAATTTAAAAAAAAATTTAAATATAAAAAAAAATAAATAAATTTTTTTTTAAAAATTTAAGAAAATTAAATAAAAATTTTTAAAAAAATTGAAAAAAAATTTAAATTTTTTTTCAAACATTCAAAAAAATTGTTAAAAAATTAAAACAAAATTTTTTTAAAAAATTAAAACAAAATTTTTTAAAAAAATTTTAAAAAAATTTTAAAAAAAATTTAAAAAAATTTTTAAAAAAAATTTTTAAAATTTTTTAAAAAAAATTATAAAAAATTTTTAAAATTTTTTTAAAAAAAATAGAAAAAATTAAAATAAAAAAATTTTAAATTATAAAAAAAATTGAAATAAAAAAAATATACAAAAATTTAAAAGAAAAATAAAAAAATTTTAAAAAAATAAACAAATAAAAATTTAAAAAAAATAATATTTTAAAACAAAAATAAATAATTTTTTTTAAAATTAAAAAAAAAAATAAAGAATTCTTTTTAAAAATTTAAAAAATATAAAAAAATTAAAAAAAAATTTGTAAAAAATTTAAAAAAAAATTTAAAAAAAATTTTAAATTTAAAAAAATAAAAAAAAATTAAAATAAAAAATAAGAAAAATTAAAATAAAAAAATTTTAAAATATAAAAAAAATTAAAATAAAAAAATATACAAAAATTTAAAAGAAAAATAAAAAAAAATTTTAAAAATAAACAAATAAAAATTTAAAAAAAATAATAATTTAAAACAAAAATAAATAATTTTTTTTTAAATTAAAAAAAATAAAAAATAAAGAAAATTTTTTAAAAAATTAAAAAATATAAAAAAATTTTAAAAAAAATTGGTAAAAAATTAAAAAAAAAATTTTAAAAATTTTTTAAAAAAAATGAAAAAAAAATTGAAATTTTTTTTAAAACATTTAAAAAAATTGTTAAAAAATGAAAACAAAATTTAAAAAAAAATTTTAAATTTTAAAAAATTTTTAAAATATTTTTTAAAAAAAAATTTAAAAAATTTTAAAAATTAAATAAAAATTTATAATTTTTTTTTTAAAAAATATAAAAAAATTAAAATTTTTTTTTTAAATTTTCAAAAAATTTAAAAAAATAAAAAAATTATAAGAAAATTAAAAAAAATTTTAAATTGTTAAAAAATTAAAACAAAATTTAAAAAAAAATTTAAAAAAGAATAAAAAATAAAAAAATTTTAAAACATAAAAAATTTAAAATAAAAAAAAATATACAAAAATTTAAAAGAAAATAAAAAAAATTAAAAAACTAAACAAATAAAAATTTAAAAAAAATAATAATTTAAAACAAAAATAAATAATTTTTTTTTAAATTAAAAAAAAATAAAAAATAAGGAAATTTTTTTTAAAAAATTTAAAAAATATAAGAAAAATTAAAAAAAATTGTAAAAAATTAAAAAAAAAATTGAAAATTTTTTTTTAAAACATTTAAAAAATTGTTAAAAAATTAAAACAAAATTTAAATTTTTTTTTTAAATTTTAAAAAATTTTAAAAATATTTTTAAAAAAAATTTTTTAAAATTTAAAAAATTAAATAAAAATTTTAAAATTTTTTTTTAAAAAATAAAAAAATTAAATAAAAATTTTAAATTTTTGTTTAAAAAATAAAAAAATTAAAATAAAAAATTTTAAAATATAAAAAAAATTTAAAATAAAAAAATATACAAAAATTTAAAAGAAAAATTTTAAAAAATAAACAAATAAAAATCTTAAAAAAATAATAACTTAAAACAAAAATAAATAATTTTTTTTTTAAATTAAGAAAAAAAATAAAGAAATTTTTTTTAAAAAATTTAAAAAATATAAAAAAAAATAAAAAAATTTTGTAAAAAATTAAAAAAAACTTTAAAAAATAATTTTAAATTTAAAAAAAATTTTAAAAAAATTTTAAAAAAATTTTAAAAATTTTAAAAAAATTTTAAATAATTTGAAATTTTTTTTAAATTTTAAAAAATTTAAATATAAAAAAAAAATAAATTTTTTTTAAATTTTAAAAAATTAAATAAAAATTTTAAAAAAAAATGAAAAAAAAAATGAAATTTTTTTTTAAAACATTTAAAAAAAATTGTTAAAAAATTAAAACAAAATTTTTTAAATAATTTGAAAATTTTTTTAAAAATTTTAAAAAATTTAAATATAAAAAAAATAAATAAATTTTTTTTTAAATTTTAAAAAATTAAATAATAATTTTGAAAAAAATTGAAAAAAAAATTTAAATTTTTTTTTAAAACATTCAAAAAAATTATTAAAAAATTAAAACAAAATTTTTTAAAAAAATTTAAAAAAAAATTTTAAAAAAAATTTTAAAAAATTTAAAAAAAAAATAGAAAAAATTAAAATAAAAAAATTTTAAATTATAAAAAAAATTAAAATAAAAAAATATACAAAAATTTAAAAGAAAAATAAAAAAAAATTAAAAAAAATAAACAAATAAAAATTTAAAAAAATAATATTTTAAAACAAAGATAACTAATTTTTTTTTTTTAAAAAAAATAAAAAATAAAGAAATTTTTTTTAAAAATTTAAAAAATATAAAAAAATTAAAAAAAATTTTGTAAAGAATTTAAAAAGAAATTAAAAAAAAAATTTAAATTTAAAAAAAAATTTTGTAAATTTTAAAAAAAATTTAAAAAAAATTTGAAAAATTTTAAAAATTTTTAAATAATTTGAAAAAAATTTTAAAATTTTTTAAATAATTTGAAAAAAATTTTAAAAATTTTAAAAAAATTTAAATATAAAAAAAATAAATTTTTTTAAATTTTTAAAAAATTAAATAAAAATTTAGAAAAAAATTGAAAAAAAATTGAAATTTTTTTTAAAACATTAAAAAAAATTGTTAAAAAATTAAAACAAATTAAAAAAAAAATTTTTTTAATTTTTAAAAAAATTTTAAAAAATTTTAAAAAATTTTTAAAAATTTAAAAAATTTTTAAATAATTTGAAATTTTTTTTAAAAATTTTAAAAAATTTAAATATAAAAAAAATAAATAAAATTTTTTTTAAATTTAAAAAATTAAATAAAAATTTTAAAAAAATTGAGAAAAAATTGAAATTTTTTTAAAAACATTTAAAAAATTAAAACAAAATTTAAAAAAAAAATTTTAATTTTAAAAAATTTTAAAAATATTTTTAAAAAAAATGTTGTAAAAATTTTAAAAACTAAATAAAAATTTTTAATTTTTTTTAAAAAATATAAAAAAATTAAAAAAAAAATGTAAAAAATTAAAAAAAAAATTAAAAAATAATTTTAAATTTAAAAAAAATTTAAAAAAAATTTAAAAATTTTTTTTAAAAATTTAAAAAAATTTTAAATAATTTTAAAAAATTTTAAATAATTTGAATTTTTTTTAAATTTTAAAAAATTTAAATATAAAAAAAATAAATAAATTTTTTTTAAATTTTAAAAAATTTAAAAAAAATTGAAAAAATTTTTTTAAAAAATTTAAAAAATTAAATAAAAATTTAAGAAATTAAATAAAAATTTAATTTTTTTAAAAAAATAAAAAAATTAATATAAACAAATTTTAAAATATAAAAAAAATTTAAAGTAAAAAAAATACAAAAACTTAAAAGGAAATAAAAAAAAATAAAAAAATAAACAAATAAAAATTTAAAAAAAATAATATTTTAAAACAAAAATAAATATTTTTTTTAAAATTAAAAAAAAAATAAAAAATAAAGAAATTTTTTTTAAAAATTTAAAAAATATAAAAATATTTAAAAAAATTTTGTAAAAAATTTAAAAAGAAATTAAAAAAAAAATTTAAATTTAAAAAAAAATTTTGTAAATTTTAAAAAAAATTTAAAAAAAATTTGAAAAATTTTAAAAATTTTTAAATAATTTGAAAAAAATTTTAAAATTTTTTAAATAATTTGAAAAAAATTTTAAAAATTTTAAAAAAATTTAAATATAAAAAAAATAATTTTTTTTAAATTTTTAAAAAATTAAATAAAAATTTAGAAAAAAATTGAAAAAAAATTGAAATTTTTTTTAAAACATTAAAAAAAATTGTTAAAAAATTAAAACAAATTAAAAAAAAATTTTTTTTAATTTTTAAAAAAATTTTAAAAAATTTTAAAAAATTTTTAAAAATTTAAAAAATTTTTAAATAATTTGAAATTTTTTTTAAAAATTTTAAAAAATTTAAATATAAAAAAAATAAATAAAATTTTTTTTAAATTTTAAAAAATTAAATAAAAATTTTAAAAAAATTGAGAAAAAATTGAAATTTTTTTAAAAACATTTAAAAAATTAAAACAAAATTTAAAAAAAAATTTTAATTTTAAAAAATTTTAAAAATATTTTTAAAAAAAATGTTGTAAAAATTTTAAAAACTAAATAAAAATTTTTAATTTTTTTTAAAAAATATAAAAAAATTAAAAAAAAAATGTAAAAAATTAAAAAAAAATTAAAAAATAATTTTAAATTTAAAAAAAATTTAAAAAAAATTTTAAAAATTTTTTTAAAAATTTAAAAAAATTTTAAATAATTTTAAAAAATTTTAAATAATTTGAATTTTTTTAAATTTTAAAAAATTTAAATATAAAAAAAATAAATAAATTTTTTTAAATTTTAAAAAATTTAAAAAAAATTGAAAAAATTTTTTTAAAAAATTTAAAAAATTAAATAAAAATTTAAGAAATTAAATAAAAATTTAATTTTTTTTAAAAAAATAAAAAAATTAATATAAACAAATTTTAAAATATAAAAAAAATTTAAAGTAAAAAAAATACAAAAACTTAAAAGGAAATAAAAAAAAATAAAAAAATAAACAAATAAAAATTTAAAAAAAATAATATTTTAAAACAAAAATAAATATTTTTTTTAAAATTAAAAAAAAATAAAAAATAAAGAAATTTTCTTTAAAAATTTAAAAAATATAAAAATATTTAAAAAAATTTTGTAAAAAATTAAAAAAAATTTTAAAAAAAATTTTTAAATTTAAAAAAAAAATTTTTAAATTTTCAAAAAAATTTAAAAAAATTTTAAAATATTTAAAAAAATTTTAAATAATTTGAAAAAAAAATTTAAAAATTTTAAAAAATTTTAAATATAAAAAAAAAATAAATTTTTTTTAAATTTTAAAAATTTAAATAAAAATTGAAAAAAATTGAAAAAAAATTGAAATTTTTTTTAAAACATTTAAAAAAAATTGTTAAAAAATTAAAACAAATTTAAAAAAATTTTTTTTTAAATTTTTAAAAAAATTTTAAAAAATTTTAAAAAATTTAAAAAATTTTTAAATAATTTGAAAAATTTTTTAAAAATTTTAAAAATTTAAATATAAAAAAAATAAATAAATTTTTTTTAAATTTTAAAAAATTAAATAAAAATTTTTAAAAAAATTGAAAAAAAATTGAAAATTTGTTTAAAACATTTAAAAAATTTGTTAAAAAATTAAAACAAAATTTAAAAAAAAAAATTTTTAATTTTAAAAAATTTTAAAAATATTTTTAAAAAAAATTTTTTAAAAATTTTAAAAATTAAATAAAAATTTTAAATTTTTTTTTAAAAAATATAAAAAAATTAAAAAAATTTTTTTTAAATTTTCAAAAAATTTAAAAAAAATAAAAAAGTTATAAGAAAATTAAAAAAAATTTTAAAATTGTTAAAAAATTATAAAATATAAAAAATTTAAAATAAAAAAAAATATACAAAAATTTAAAAGAAAATAAAAAAAATTAAAAAAATAAACAAATAAAAATTAAAAAAAAATATATATTTTAAAACAAAAATAAATAATTTTTTTGTTTAAATTAAAAAAAAATAAAAAATAAAGAAATTTTTTTAATAATTTAAAAAATATAAAAAAATTAAAAAAAAATTGTAAAAAATTGAAAAAAAAATTGAAAAAAAAATGTGATTTTTTAAAAACATTTAAAAAATTAAAACAAAATTTAAAAAAAAAAAATTTTAATTTTAAAAAATTTTAAAAATATTTTTAAAAATAATTTTTTAAAAATTTTAAAAATTAAATAAAAATTTAAAATTTTTTTTAAAATATGAAAAAATTTTAAAAAATTTTTTTAAATTTTCAAAAAATTTAAAAAAAAATGTAAAAAAAATTAAAAAAAAATTTAAAAATTTAAAAAAAATAAAAAAATTATAAGAAAATTAAAAAAAATTTTAAAATTTAAAAAAAAATTTAAAATAAAAAAAATATACAAAAATTTAAAAGAAAAATAAAAAAAATTAAAAAAAAGTAATAATTTAAAACAAAAATAAATAAATTTTTTTTAAATTAAAAAAAATAAAAAATAAAGAAAATTTTTTTTTAAACTTAAAAATATAAAAAAAAATTTAAAAAAATTTTGTAAAAAATTTTAAAAAAATTTTAAAAAAATTTTAAATTTAAAAAAATTTTAAATTTAAAAAAATTTAAATAATTTGAAAAAAAAATTTTAAATTTAAAAAAAATTTTAAAAAAACTTTAAAAAATTTTAAAAATTTTAAAAAAAATTTAAAAAATTTTAAAAAAATTTTAAAAAATTTAAAAAAAATTTTAAATATAAAAAAAAATAAATAAATAAATTTTTTTAAAAATTTAAGAAAATTAAATAAAAATTTTTAAAAAAATTGAAAAAAAAATTTAAATTTTTTTTTAAAACATTCAAAAAAATTATTAAAAAATTAAAACAAAATTTTTTAAAAAAATTTTAAAAAAATTTTAAAAAAATTTTAAATTTAAAAAAAATTTAAATAATTTGAAAAAAAAATTTTAAATTTAAAAAAAAATTTTAAAAAAATTTTAAAAAATTTTAAAAATTTAAAAAAAAAATTTAAAAAATTTTAAAAAATTTTAAAAAATTTAAAAAAAATTTTAAATATAAAAAAAAAATAAATAAATAAATTTTTTTTAAAAATTTAAGAAAATTAAATAAAAATTTTTAAAAAAATTGAAAAAAAAATTTAAATTTTTTTTTAAAACATTCAAAAAAATTATTAAAAAATTAAAACAAAATTTTTTAAAAAAATTTAAAAAAAATTTTTAAAAAAAATTTTAAAAAATTTTAAAAAAAATAGAAAAAATTAAAATAAAAAATTTTTAATTTATAAAAAAAATTAAAATAAAAAAATATACAAAAACTTAAAAAAAAGATAAAAAAATTTAAAGAAATAAACAAATAAAAATTTTAAAAAAATAATAATTTAAAACAAAAATAAATAATTTTTTTTTAAATTAAAAAAAATAAAAAATAAAGAAAAATTTTTTTTAAACTTAAAAATATAAAAAAAATTTTAAAAAATTTGTAAAAAATTAAAAAAAAATTTTAAAAAAATTTTTAAAAAAATTGAAAAAAAAAATTGAAATTTTTTTTTAAAACATTTAAAAAAATTGTTAAAAAATTAAAACAAAATTTAAAAAAAAAATTTTAAATTTTTAAAAAAATTTTAAAAAATTTTAAAAAATTTAAAATTTTTTTAAATAATTTGAAATTTTTTTTAAAAATTTTAAAAATTTAAATATAAAAAAAATAAATAAAATTTTTTTTAAATTTTAAAAAATTAAATAAAAATTTTTAAAAAAATTGAAAAAAAATTGAAAATTTTTTTAAAACATTTAAAAAATTTGTTAAAAAATTAAAACAAAATTTAAAAAAAAAAATTTTTAATTTTAAAAAATTTTAAAAATATTTTTAAAAAAATTTTTTTAAAAATTTTAAAAATTAAATAAAAATTTTAAATTTTTTTTAAAAAATATAAAAAAATTAAAAAAATTTTTTTTAAATTTTCAAAAAATTTAAAAAAAATAAAAAAGTTATAAGAAAATTAAAAAAAATTTTAAAATTGTTAAAAAATTATAAAATATAAAAAATTTAAAATAAAAAAAAATATACAAAAATTTAAAAGAAAATAAAAAAAATTAAAAAAATAAACAAATAAAAATTAAAAAAAAATATATATTTTAAAACAAAAATAAATAATTTTTTTGTTTAAATTAAAAAAAAATAAAAAATAAAGAAATTTTTTTAATAATTTAAAAAATATAAAAAAATTAAAAAAAATTGTAAAAAATTTAAAAAAAATTGAAAAAAAAAATGTAATTTTTTAAAAACATTTAAAAAATTAAAACAATATTTAAAAAAAAAAATTTTAATTTTAAAAAATTTTAAAAATATTTTTAAAAATAATTTTTTAAAAATTTTAAAAATTAAATAAAAATTTAAAATTTTTTTTAAAATATGAAAAAATTTTAAAAAATTTTTTTAAATTTTCAAAAAATTTAAAAAAAAATGTAAAAAAAATTAAAAAAAAATTTAAAAATTTAAAAAAAATAAAAAAATTATAAGAAAATTAAAAAAAATTTTAAAATTTAAAAAAAAATTTAAAATAAAAAAAATATACAAAAATTTAAAAGAAAAATAAAAAAAATTAAAAAAAAGTAATAATTTAAAACAAAAATAAATAAATTTTTTTTAAATTAAAAAAAATAAAAAATAAAGAAAATTTTTTTTTAAACTTAAAAATATAAAAAAAAATTTAAAAAAATTTTGTAAAAAATTTTAAAAAATTTAAAAAAAATTTTAAATTTAAAAAAATTTTAAATTTAAAAAAATTTAAATAATTTGAAAAAAAAATTTTAAATTTAAAAAAAATTTTAAAAAAACTTTAAAAAATTTTAAAAATTTTAAAAAAAATTTAAAAAATTTTAAAAAAATTTTAAAAAATTTAAAAAAAATTTTAAATATAAAAAAAATAAATAAATAATTTTTTTTTAAAAATTTAAGAAAATTAAATAAAAATTTTTAAAAAAATTGAAAAAAAAATTTAAATTTTTTTTTAAAACATTCAAAAAAATTATTAAAAAATTAAAACAAAATTTTTTAAAAAAATTTTAAAAAAATTTAAAAAAAATTTTAAATTTAAAAAAAATTTAAATAATTTGAAAAAAAAATTTTAAATTTAAAAAAAAAATTTAAAAAAATTTTAAAAAATTTTAAAAATTTAAAAAATTTTAAAAAATTTAAAAAAATTTAAAAAAAATTTTAAATATAAAAAAAAAATAAATAAATAAATTTTTTTTAAAAATTTAAGAAAATTAAATAAAAATTTTTAAAAAAATTGAAAAAAAAATTTAAATTTTTTTTTAAAACATTCAAAAAAATTATTAAAAAATTAAAACAAAATTTTTTAAAAAAATTTAAAAAAAATTTTTAAAAAAAAATTTAAAAAATTTTAAAAAAAAATAGAAAAAATTAAAATAAAAAATTTTTAATTTATAAAAAAAAATTAAAATAAAAAAATATACAAAAACTTAAAAGAAAGATAAAAAAATTTAAAGAAATAAACAAATAAAAATTTTAAAAAAATAATAATTTAAAACAAAAATAAATAATTTTTTTTTAAATTAAAAAAAATAAAAAATAAAGAAAAATTTTTTTTAAACTTAAAAATATAAAAAAAAATTTAAAAAATTTGTAAAAAATTAAAAAAAAATTTAAAAAAATTTTAAAAAAAATTGAAAAAAAAAATTGAAATTTTTTTTAAAACATTTAAAAAAATTGTTAAAAAATTAAAACAAAATTTAAAAAAAATTTTTTAAATTTTTAAAAAAAATTTAAAAAATTTTAAAAAATTTAAAATTTTTTTAAATAATTTGAAATTTTTTTTAAAAATTTTAAAAAATTTAAATATAAAAAAAATAAATAAATTTTTTTTTAAATTTTAAAAAATTAAATAATAATTTTGAAAAAAATTGAAAAAAAATTGAAATTTTTTTTAAAACATTTAAAAAAATTGTTAAAAAATTAAAACAAAATTTTTTAATTTTAAAAAATTTTAAAAATATTTTTAAAAAAAAATTTTAAAAAATTTTAAAAAATTTAAAAAATTTTTAAATAATTTGAAAAATTTTTTAAAAATTTTAAAAAATTTTAAAAAATTTAAAAAATTTTTAAATAATTTGAAAAATTTTTTAAAAATTTTAAAAATTTAAATATAAAAAAAATAAATAAAATTTTTTTAAATTTTAAAAAATTAAATAAAAATTTTTAAAAAATTGAAAAAAAATTGAAAATTTTTTTAAAACATTTAAAAAATTTGTTAAAAAATTAAAACAAAATTTAAAAAAAAAATTTTTAATTTTAAAAAATTTTAAAAATATTTTTAAAAAAAATTTTTTAAAAATTTTAAAAATTAAATAAAAATTTTAAATTTTTTTTTAAAAAATATAAAAAAATTAAAAAATTTTTTTTTAAATTTTCAAAAAATTTAAAAAAAATAAAAAAGTTATAAGAAAATTAAAAAAATTTTTAAAATTGTTAAAAAATTATAAAATATAAAAAATTTAAAATAAAAAAAAATATACAAAAATTTAAAAGAAAATAAAAAAAATTAAAAAAATAAACAAATAAAAATTAAAAAAAAAAATATATTTTAAAACAAAAATAAATAATTTTTTTGTTTAAATTAAAAAAAAATAAAAAATAAAGAAATTTTTTTAATAATTTAAAAAATATAAAAAAATTAAAAAAAAATTGTAAAAAATTTAAAAAAAAATTGAAAAAAAAATGTAATTTTTAAAAACATTTAAAAAATTAAAACAAAATTTAAAAAAAAAAAAATTTTAATTTTAAAAAATTTTAAAAATATTTTTAAAAATAATTTTTTAAAAATTTTAAAAATTAAATAAAAATTTAAAATTTTTTTTAAAATATGAAAAAATTTTAAAAAATTTTTTTAAATTTTCAAAAAATTTAAAAAAAAAATGTAAAAAAAATTAAAAAAAAATTTAAAAATTTAAAAAAAATAAAAAAATTATAAGAAAATTAAAAAAAATTTTAAAATTTAAAAAAAAATTTAAAATAAAAAAAATATACAAAAATTTAAAAGAAAAATAAAAAAATTAAAAAAAAGTAATAATTTAAAACAAAAATAAATAAATTTTTTTTAAATTAAAAAAAATAAAAAATAAAGAAAATTTTTTTTTAAACTTAAAAATATAAAAAAAAATTTAAAAAAATTTTGTAAAAAATTTTAAAAAAATTTTAAAAAAATTTTAAATTTAAAAAAATTTTAAATTTAAAAAAATTTAAATAATTTGAAAAAAAAAATTTTAAATTTAAAAAAAATTTTAAATTTAAAAAAAATTTTAAAAAAACTTTAAAAAATTTTAAAAATTTTAAAAAAATTTAAAAAATTTTAAAAAAATTTTAAAAAATTTAAAAAAATTTTAAATATAAAAAAAAATAAATAAATAAATTTTTTTTAAAAATTTAAGAAAATTAAATAAAAATTTTTAAAAAAATTGAAAAAAAAATTTAAATTTTTTTTTAAAACATTCAAAAAAATTATTAAAAAATTAAAACAAAATTTTTTAAAAAAATTTTAAAAAAATTTTAAAAAAATTTTAAATTTAAAAAAAATTTAAATAATTTGAAAAAAAAATTTTAAATATTTTTAAAAATTTAAAAAAAAAATTTAAAAAATTTTAAAAAATTTAAAAAAATTTAAAAAAAAATTTTAAATATAAAAAAAAAATAAATAAATAAATTTTTTTTAAAAATTTAAGAAAATTAAATAAAAATTTTTAAAAATTGAAAAAAAAATTTAAATTTTTTTTTTAAAACATTCAAAAAAATTATTAAAAAATTAAAACAAAATTTTTTAAAAAAATTTAAAAAAATTTTTAAAAAAAATTTTAAAAAATTTTAAAAAAAAATAGAAAAAATTAAAATAAAAAATTTTTAATTTATAAAAAAAATTAAAATAAAAAAATATACAAAAACTTAAAAGAAAGATAAAAAAATTTAAAGAATAAACAAATAAAAATTTAAAAAAAATAATAATTTAAAACAAAAATAAATAATTTTTTTTTAAATTAAAAAAAATAAAAAATAAAGAAAAAATTTTTTAAACTTAAAAATATAAAAAAAATTTTTAAAAATTTGTAAAAAATTAAAAAAAAATTTTAAAAAAATTTTAAAAAAAATTGAAAAAAAAATTGAAATTTTTTTTAAAACATTTAAAAAAATTGTTAAAAATTAAAACAAATTTAAAAAAAATTTTTAAATTTTTAAAAAAAATTTAAAAAATTTTAAAAAATTTAAAATTTTTTTAAATAATTTGAAATTTTTTTTAAAAATTTTAAAATATTTAAATATAAAAAAAATTAATAAATTTTTTTTTAAATTTTAAAAAATTAAATAATAATTTTGAAAAAAATTGAAAAAAAATTGAAATTTTTTTAAAACATTTAAAAAAATTGTTAAAAAATTAAAACAAAATTTTTTAATTTTAAAAAATTTTAAAAATATTTTTAAAAAAAAATTTTAAAAAATTTAAAAAATTAATTTTTTTTTTTTTAAAAATATAAAAAAATTAAAAAATTTTTTTTTAAATTTTCAAAAAATTTAAAAAAAATGTAAAAAAAAATAAAAAAAAATTTAAAAATTTAAAAAAAATAAAAAAATTATAAGAAAATTAAAAAATATTTAAAATTTTAAAAAAAATTAAAAAAGTAAAATAAAAGAAAAATAAAAATTAAAAAAAATTAAAAATTGTTAAAATATTAAAACAAAATTTAAAAAAAAATTTTAAAAAATAAAAAAAAAATTTTAAAATATAAAAAAAATTTAAAATAAAAAAAAATATACAAAAATTTAAAAGAAAATAAAAAAAAATTTTAAAAATAAACAAATAAAAATTTAAAAAAAATAATATTTTAAAACAAAAATAAAATTTTTTTTTAAAATTAAAAAAAAATAAAAAATAAAGAAAATTTTTTAAAAAATTAAAAAATATAAAAAAATTAAAAAAAATTTTGTAAAAAATTAAAAAAGAAATTTAAAAATAATTTTAAATTTAAAAAAAAATTTTAAAAAATTTTTTAAAAAATTTTAAAAAATTTTAAAAAATTTTAAATAATTTGAAATTTTAAAAATTTTAAATAATTTGAAATTTTTTTTAAATTTTAAAAATTTAATATAAAAAAAAAATAAATTTTTTTTAAATTTTAAAAAATTAAATAAAAATTTTAAAAAAAATTGAAAAAATTGCAATTTTTTAAAAACATTTAAAAAAAATTGTTAAAAAATTAAAACAAAATTTTTAAAAAAAATTTTTTAATTTTTAAAAAAATTTTAAAAAATTTTAAAAAATTTAAATTTTTTTAATAATTTGAAAAAATTTAAATATAAAAAAAAATAATTTTTTTTTAATTTTAAAAAATTAAATAAAAATTTTTAAAAAAAATTGAAAAAAATTGAAAATTTTTTTAAAACATTTAAAAAATTTGTTAAAAAATTAAAACAAAATTTAAAAAAAAAATTTTAATTTTAAAAAATTTTAAAATATTTTTAAAAAAATTTTTTAAAAATTTTAAAAATTAAATAAAAATTTTAAATTTTTTTTTAAAAAATATAAAAAAATTAAAAAAAAATTTGTAAAGAATTTAAAAAAAAATTAAAAAAAATTTTTAAATTTAAAAAAAAAATTTGTAAATTTTTAAAAAATTTAAAAAAAATTTGAAAAATTTTTAAAATTTTTAAATAATTTGAAAAAAATTTTAAAATTTTTTAAAAAATTTTAAAAAAAATTTTTAAAAAATTTTAAATTTAAAAAAATTTAAATAATTTGAAAAAAAATTTTAAATTTAAAAAAAAATTTTAAAAAAACTTTAAAAAATTTTAAAAATTTAAAAAAAAAATTTTAAAAATTTTAAAAAAATTAAAAAAAATTTAAAAAAAATTTTAAATATAAAAAAAAATAAATAAATATTTTTTTTTTAAAATTTAAGAAAATTAAATAAAAATTTTAAAAAAATTGAAAAAAAATTTTTAAAAAAAATTTTAAAAAATTTAAAAAAAAAATAGAAAAAATTAAAATAAAAAAATTTTAAATTATAAAAAAAATTAAAATAAAAAAATAAACAAAAATTTAAAAGAAAAATAAAAAAATTTTTAAAAAATAAACAAATAAAAATTTAAAAAAAATAATATTTTAAAACAAAAATAAATAATTTTTTTTTTTTTAAAAAATAAAAAATAAAGAAATTTTTTTTAAAAATTTAAAAAATATAAAAAAATTAAAAAAAAATTTGTAAAGAATTTAAAAAAAAATTAAAAAAAAATTTTTAAATTTAAAAAAAAAATTTGTAAATTTTTAAAAAAATTTAAAAAAAATTTGAAAAATTTTAAAATTTTTTAAATAATTTGAAAAAAATTTTAAAATTTTTTAAATAATTTGAAAAAATTTTAAAAATTTTAAAAAATTTTAAATATAAAAAAATACATTTTTTAAAATTTTAAAAAATTAAATAAAAATTTAGAAAAAAATTGAAAAAAATTGAAATTTTTTTTAAAACATTTAAAAAAAATTGTAAAAAATTAAAACAAATTAAAAAAAATTTTTTTTTAAATTTTTAAAAAAATTTTAAAAAATTTTAAAAAATTTTAAAAAATTTAAAAATTTTTTAAATAATTTTAAAATTTTCTTAAAATTTTTAAAAAATTTAAATATAAAAAAAATAAATAAAATTTTTTTTAAATTTTAAAAATTAAATAAAAATTTAAAAAAAAATTGAAAAAAAATTGAAATTTTTTTTAAAATATTTAAAAATTTGTTAAAAATTAAAACAAAATTTTAAAAAAATTGAGAAAAAATTGAAATTTTTTAAAAACATTTAAAAAATTAAAACAAAATTTAAAAAAAATTTTAATTTTAAAAAATTTTAAAAATATTTTTAAAAAAAATGTTGTAAAAATTTTAAAAACTAAATAAAAATTTTTAATTTTTTTTAAAAAATATAAAAAAAATTAAAAAAAATGTAAAAAATTAAAAAAAAATTAAAAAATAATTTTAAATTTAAAAAAAATTTTAAAAAAATTTTTAAAAATTTTAAAAAATTTAAAAAAATTTTAAATAATTTTTAAAAAATTTTAAATAATTTGAATTTTTTTTAAATTTTAAAAAATTTAAATATAAAAAAAATAAATAATTTTTTTTAAATTTTAAAAAATTTAAAAAAAATTGAAAAAATTTTTTTAAAAAATTTAAAAAATTAAATAAAAATTTAAGAAATTAAATAAAAATTTAATTTTTTTTTAAAAAATAAAAATTTAATTTTTTTTTAAAAAATAAAAAAATTAATATAAACAAATTTTAAAATATAAAAAAAATTTAAAGTAAAAAAATATACAAAAACTTAAAAGAAAGATAAAAAAATTTAAAGAAATAAACAAATAAAAATTTTAAAAAAATAATAATTTAAAACAAAAATAAATAATTTTTTTTTAAATTAAAAAAAATAAAAAATAAAGAAAAAATTTTTTTAAACTTAAAAATATAAAAAAAATTAAAAAAAATTTGTAAAAAATTAAAAAAAAATTTTAAAAAAATTTTAAAAAAAATTGAAAAAAAAATTGAAATTTTTTTTAAAACATTTAAAAAATTGTTAAAAATGAAAACAAAATTTAAAAAAAAAATTTAAAAAAGAATAAAAAATAAAAAATTTAAAAAAGAATAAAAATAAAAAAATTTTAAAATAAATAAATTTAAATAAAAATACAAAAATTTAAAGAAAATAAAAAATAAAAATATTAAAATTTAAATAAAATAATAATTTAAAACAAAATAATTTTTTTTTTAAATTAAAAAAAATAATAATAAAGAATTTTTTTTTAAAAATTTAAAAAAATATAAGAAAATTTAAAAAAA
>NW_027486022.1:0-2500 GCF_050908995.1 Andrena cerasifolii
GTCAGTCGGTCGGTCGTTCGGTCGGTCGGTCGGTCGGTCGGTCGGTCAGTCGTTCAGTCGGTCAGTCGGTCGGTCGGTCGGTCGGTCGGTCAGTCCGTCGGTCGGTCGGTCGGTCGGTCGTTCGGTCAGTCGTTCGGTCGGTCGGTCGGTCAGTCGGTCAGTCGGTCAGTCAGTCCGTCGGTCCGTCGGTCGGTCGGTCGGTCGGTCGGTCGGTCGGTCGGTCGGTCGGTCGGTCGGTCAGTCGGTCAGTCAGTCCGTCGGTCGGTCGGTCGGTCGGTCGGTCGGTCGGTCGGTCGGTCGGTCGGTCGGTCGGTCGGTCGGTCGGTCGGTCGGTCGGTGGGTCGGTCGGTCGGTCGGTCGGTCGGTCGGTCAGTCCGTCGGTCGGTCGGTCGGTCGGTCGTTCGGTCAGTCGTTCGGTCGGTCGGTCGGTCAGTCGGTCAGTCGGCCAGTCGGTCAGTCAGTCCGTCGGTCCGTCGGTCGGTCGGTCGGTCGGTCGGTTAGTCGTTCAGTCGGTCAGTCAATCCGTCGGTCGGTCGGTCGGTCGGTCGGTCGGTCGGTCGGTCGGTGGGTCGGTCGGTCGGTCGGTCGGTCAGTCGGTCAGTCGGTCGGTCGGTCGGTCGGTCGGTCGGTCGGTCGGTCGGCCGGTCGGTCCGTCAGTCGGTCAGTCGGTCAGTCGGTCAGTCAGTCCGTCGGTCGGTCGGTCGGTCGGTCGTTCGGTCGGTCGGTCGGTCAGTCGGTCAGTCGGTCCGTCGGTCGGTCGGTCGTTCGGTCAGTCGTTCGGTCGGTCGGTCGGTCAGTCGGTCAGTCGGTCAGTCAGTCCGTCGGTCCGTCGGTCGGTCGGTCGGTCGGTCGGTTAGTCGTTCAGTCGGTCAGTCAGTCCGTCGGTCGGTCGGTCGGTCGGTCGGTCGGTCGGTCGGTCGGTCGGTCCGTCGGTCGGTCGGTCAGTCGGTCAGTCGGTCGGTCGGTCGGTCGGCCGGTCGGTCCGTCAGTCGGTCAGTCGGTCAGTCGGTCAGTCAGTCCGTCGGTCGGTCGGTCGGTCGGTCGGTCGGTCGGTCGGTCGGTTGGTCGTTCGGTCGGTCGGTCGGTCGGTCGGTCGGTCAGTCGGTCAGTCGGTCCGTCAGTCCGTCGGTCCGTCGGTCGGTCGGTCCGTCAGTCGGTCAGTCGGTCAGTCGGTCAGTCAGTCCGTCGGTCGGTCGGTCGGTCGGTCGGTCGGTCGGTCGGTCGGTTGGTCGTTCGGCCGGTCGGTCGGTCGGTCGGTCGGTCGGTCGGTCGGTCGGTCGGTCGGTCGGTCGGTCAGTCGGTCAGTCAGTCGGTCGGTCGGTCGGTCAGTCGGTCAGTCAGTCCGTCGGTCGGTCGGTCAGTCGGTCAGTCGGTCCGTCGGTCCGTCGGTCGGACGGACGGTCGGTCGGTCGGTCGGTCGGTCGGTCGGTCGGTCGGTCGGTCGGTCGGTCAGTCGGTCAGTCAGTCGGTCGGTCGGTCGGTCGGTCAGTCGGTCAGTCAGTCCGTCGGTCGGTCGGTCAGTCGGTCAGACGGTCAGTCAGTCCGTCGGTCCGTCGGTCGGTCGGTCGGTCGGTCGGTTAGTCGTTCAGTCGGTCAGTCAGTCCGTCGGTCGGTCGGTCGGTCGGTCGGTCGCTCGGTCGGTCGGTCGGTCGGTCCGTCGGTCGGTCGATCAGTCGGTCAGTCGGTCAGTCAGTCGGTCGGTCGGTCGGTCAGTCGGTCAGTCAGTCCGTCGGTCGGTCGGTCAGTCGGTCAGTCGGTCCGTCAGTCCGTCGGTCGGACGGACGGTCGGTCGGTCGGTCGGTCGGTTGGTCGTTCGGTCGGTCGATCGGTCGGTCGGTCGTTCGGTCGGTCGTTCGGTCGGTCGGTCGGTCAGTCGGTCAGTCGGTCCGTCGGTCGGTCGGTCGTTCGGTCAGTCGTTCGGTCGGTCGGTCGGTCAGTCGGTCAGTCGGTCAGTCAGTCCGTCGGTCCGTCGGTCGGTCGGTCGGTCGGTCGGTTAGTCGTTCATTCGGTCAGTCAGTCCGTCGGTCGGTCGGTCGGTCGGTCGGTCGGTCGGTCGGTCGGTCGGTCCGTCGGTCGGTCGGTCGGTTGGTCGTTCGGTCGGTCGATCGGTCGGTCGGTCGTTCGGTCGGTCGTTCGGTCGGTCGGTCGGTCAGTCGGTCAGTCGGTCCGTCGGTCGGTCGGTCGTTCGGTCAGTCGTTCGGTCGGTCGGTCGGTCAGTCGGTCAGTCGGTCAGTCAGTCCGTCGGTCCGTCGGTCGGTCGGTCGGTCGGTCGGTCAGTCGGTCAGTCAGTCGGTCGGTCGGTCGGTCAGTCGGTCAGTCAGTCCGTCGGTCGGTCGGTCAGTCGTCGTCCGGTCTGGTCCGTCGGTCCGTCGGTCGGACGGACGGTCGGTCGGTCGGTCGGTCGGTCGGTCGGTCGGTCGATCGGTCGGTCGGTCGGTCAGTCGGTCAGTCAGTCGGTCGGTCGGTCGGTCAGTCGGTCAGTCAGTCCGTCGGTCGGTCG
>NW_027486022.1:15000-17500 GCF_050908995.1 Andrena cerasifolii
CGGTCAGTCGTTCGGTCGGTCGGTCGGTCAGTCGGTCAGTCGGTCAGTCAATCCGTCGGTCCGTCGGTCGGTCGGTCGGTCGGTCGGTTAGTCGTTCAGTCGGTCAGTCAGTCCGTCGGTCGGTCGGTCGGTCGGTCGGTCGGTCGGTCGGTCGGTCGGTCGGTCCGTCGGTCGGTCGGTCGGTCGGTCAGTCGGTCGGTCGGTCGGTCGGCTGGTCGGTCCGTCAGTCGGTCAGTCGGTCAGTCGGTCAGTCAGTCCGTCGGTCGGTCGGTCGTTCGGTCGGTCGGTCAGTCGGTCAGTCGGTCGGTCGGTCGGTAAGTCGTTCAGTCGGTCAGTCGGTCAGTCGGTCAGTCGGTCAGTCAGTCCGTCGGTCGGTCGGTCGGTCGGTCGGTCGTTCGGTCGGTCGGTCGGTCGGTCAGTCGGTCAGTCGGTCAGTCAGTCCGTCGGTCGGTCGGTCGGTCAGTCGGTCAGTCGTTCGGTCGGTCGGTCGGTCAGTCGGTCAGTTGGTCGGTCAGTCGGTCAGTCGATCAGTCAGTCCGTCGGTCGGTCGGTCGGTCGGTCGGCCGGTCGGTCGGTCAGTCGGTCAGTTAGTCCGTCGGTCGGTCGGTCGGTCGGTCGGTCGGTCGGTCGGTCAGTCGGCCAGTCGTTCGGTCAGTCGGTCTGTCGGTCCGTCGGTCGGTCGGTCGGTCGGTCGGCCGGTCGGTCGGTCAGTCGGTCAGTCAGTCCGTCGGTCGGTCGGTCGGTCGGTTGTTCGGTCGGTCGTTCGGTCGGTCGGTCGGTCAGTCGGTCAGTCGGTCAGTCGATCCGTCGGTCGGTCGGTCGTTCGGTCAGTCGTTCGGTCGGTCGGTCGGTCAGTCGGTCAGCCGGTCAGTCAGTCCGTCGGTCCGTCGGTCGGTCGGTCGGTCGGTCGGTCAGTCGTTCAGTCGGTCAGTCAGTCCGTCGGTCGGTCGGTCGGTCGGTCGTTCGGTCGGTCGTTCGGTCGTTCGGTCGGTCGGTCGGTCGGTCGGTCGGTCAGTCGGTCAGTCGGTCCGTCAGTCCGTCGGTCGGACGGACAGTCGGTCGGTCGGTCGGTCGGTCGGTCGGTCGGTCGGTCGGTCGGTTAGTCGTTCAGTCGGTCAGCCAGTCCGTCGGTCGGTCGGTCGGTCGGTCGGTCGGTCGGTCGGTCGGTCGGTCGGTCGGTCGGTCGGTCAGTCGGTCAGTCGGTCGTTCGGTCGGTCGGCCGGTCGGTCGGTCAGTCGGTCAGTCGGTCAGTCGGTCAGTCAGTCCGTCGGTCGGTCGGTCGGTCGGTCGGTCGGTCGGTCGGTCGGTCGGTTGGTCGTTCGGTCGGTCGGTCGGTCGGTCGGTTGGTCAGTCGGTCAGTCGGTCCGTCAGTCCGTCGGTCGGACGGACGGTCGGTCGGTCGGTCGGTCGGTCGGTCGGTCGGTCGGTCGGTCGGTCAGTCGGTCAGTCGGTCAGTCAGTCGGTCGGTCGGTCGGTCAGTCGGTCAGTCAGTCAGTCGTTCAGTCGGTCAGTCAGTCCGTCGGTCGGTCGGTCGGTCGGTCGGTCGTTCGGTCGGTCGTTCGGTCGGTCGGTCGGTCAGTCGGTCAGTCGGTCAGTCAGTCCGTCGGTCGGTCGGTCGGTCAGTCGGTCAGTCGGTCGGTCGGTCGGTCGGTCGGTCAGTCGGTCAGTTGGTCGGTCAGTCGGTCAGTCGGTCAGTCAGTCCGTCGGTCGGTCGGTCGGTCGGTCGGTCAGTCGGTCAGTCGATCAGTCAGTCCGTCGGTCGGTCGGTCGGTCGGTCGGTCAGTCGGTCAGTCGATCAGTCAGTCCGTCGGTCGGTCGGTCGGTCGGTCGGTTAGTCGTTCAGTCGGTCAGTCAGTCCGTCGGTCGGTCGGTCGGTCGGTCGGTCGGTCGGTCGGTCGGTCGGTCGGTCGGTCGGTCGGTCGGTCAGTCGGCCGGTCGGTCCGTCAGTCGGTCAGTCGGTCAGTCGGTCAGTCAGTCCGTCGGTCAGTCAGTCCGTCGGTCGGTCGGTCGGTCGGTCGGTCGGTCGGTCGGTCGGTCGGTCGGTCGGTCGGTCAGTCGGTCAGTCAGTCGGTCGGTCGGTCGGTCAGTCGGTCAGTCAGTCCGTCGGTCGGTCGGTCGGTCAGTCGGTCAGTCGGTCAGTCAGTCCGTCGGTCCGTCGGTCGGTCGGTCGGTCGGTCGGTTAGTCGGTCAGTCGGTCAGTCAGTCCGTCGGTCCGTCGGTCGGTCGGTCGGTCGGTCGGTTAGTCGTTCAGTCGGTCAGTCAATCCGTCGGTCGGTCGGTCGGTCGGTCGGTCGGTCGGTCGGTCGGTGGGTCGGTCGGTCGGTCGGTCGGTCAGTCGGTCAGTCGGTCGGTCGGTCGGTCGGTCGGTCGGTCGGTCGGTCGGCCGGTCGGTCCGTCAGTCGGTCAGTCGGTCAGTCGGTCAGTCAGTCCGTCGGTCGGTCGGTCGGTCGGTCGTTCGGTCGGTCGGTCGGTCAGTCGGTCAGTCGGTCCGTCGGTCGGT
>NW_027486022.1:22500-27419 GCF_050908995.1 Andrena cerasifolii
CAGTCGGTCAGTCAGTCGGTCGGTCCGTCGGTCAGTCGGTCAGTCAGTCCGTCGGTCGGTCGGTCGGTCAGTCGGTCAGTCGGTCAGTCGGTCAGTCGGTCAGTCGGTCAGTCGGTCAGTCGGTCAGTCGGTCAGTCGGTCAGTCGGTCAGTCGGTCAGTTGTTCGGTCCGTCGGTCGGTCGGTCGGTTGGTCGGTCGTTCGGTCGGTCGGTCGGTCCGTCGGTCGGTCGACCGGTCGGTCGGTCAGTCGGTCAGTCGGTCAGTCGGTCAGTCAGTCCGTCGGTCGGTCTGTCGGTCGGTCGGTTGGTCGACCGGTCGTTCGGTCGGTCGTTCGGTCGGTCGGTCGGTCAGTCGGTCAGTCGGTCCGTCGGTCGGTCGGTCGTTCGGTCAGTCGTTCGGTCGGTCGGTCGGTCAGTCGGTCAGTCGGTCAGTCAGTCCGTCGGTCCGTCGGTCGGTCGGTCGGTCGGTCGGTTAGTCGTTCAGTCGGTCAGTCAGTCCGTCGGTCGGTCGGTCGGTCGGTCGGTCGGTCGGTCGGTCGGTCGGTCGGTCGGTCGGTCGGTCGGTCAGTCGGTCAGTCGTTCGGTCGGTCGGTCGGCCGGTCGGTCGGTCAGTCGGTCAGTCGGTCAGTCCGTCAGTCAGTCCGTCGGTCGGTCGGTCGGTCGGTCGGTCGGTCGGTCGGTCGGTTGGTCGTTCGGTCGGTCGGTCGGTCGGTCGGTCGGTCAGTCGGTCAGTCGGTCCGTCAGTCCGTCGGTCGGACGGACGGTCGGTCGGTCGGTCGGTCGGTCGGCCGGTCGGTCGGTCGGTCAGTCGGCCAGTCGGTCAGTCAGTCGGTCGGTCCGTCGGTCAGTCGGTCAGTCAGTCCGTCGGTCGGTCGGTCGGTCAGTCGGTCAGTCGGTCAGTCGGTCAGTCGGTCAGTCGGTCAGTCGGTCAGTCGGTCAGTCGGTCAGTCGGTCGGTCGGTTAGTCGGTCAGTCGGTCAGTCGGTCGGTCGGTCGGTCGGTCGGTTGGTCGGTCGGTCGGTCGGTCGGTCGGTCGGTCAGTCCGTCGGTCGGTCGGTCGGTCGTTCGGTCAGTCGTTCGGTCGGTCGGTCGGTCAGTCGGTCAGTCGGTCAGTCAGTCCGTCGGTCCGTTGGTCGGTCGGTCGGTCGGTCGGTCGGTCGGCCGGTCGGTCGGTCGGTCGGTCAGTCGGTCAGTCAGTCCGTAGGTCAGTCGGTCAGTTGGTCAGTCAGTCCGTCGGTCGGTCGGTCGGTCGGTCGGTCGGTCGGTCGGTCGGTCGGTCGGTCGGTCGATCGGTCAGTCGGTCAGTCGGTCAGTCGGTCAGTCAGTCCGTCGGTCGATCGGTCGATCGGTCGGTCGGTCGGTCGGTCGGTCGGCCGGTCGGTCGGTCGGTCGGTCGGTCGGTCGGTCGGTCGGTCGGTCAGTCCGTCGGTCGGTCGGTCGGTCGGTCAGTCGGTCAGTCGGTCGGTCGGTCGGTCGGTCGGTCAGTCGGTCAGTTGGTCGGTCAGTCGGTCAGTCGGTCAGTCAGTCCGTCGGTCGGTCGGTCGGTCGGTCGGTCGGTCAGTCGGTCAGTCAGTCCGTAGGTCAGTCGGTCAGTTGGTCAGTCAGTCCGTCAGTCGGTCAGTCAGTCCGTCGGTCGGTCGGCCGGTCGGTCGGTCAGTCGGTCAGTTAGTCCGTCGGTCGGTCGGTCGGTCGGTCGGTCGGTCGGTCGGTCAGTCGGCCAGTCGTTCGGTCAGTCGGTCAGTCGGTCGGTCGGTCGGTCAGTCGGTCAGTTGGTCGGTCAGTCGGTCAGTCGGTCAGTCAGTCCGTCGGTCGGTCGGTCGGTCGGTCGGTCGTTCGGTCGGTCGTTCGGTCGGTCGGTCGGTCAGTCGGTCAGTCGATCAGTCAGTCCGTCGGTCGGTCGGTCGGTCGGTCGGTCGGTCGGTCAGTCGGTCAGTCGATCAGTCAGTCCGTCGGTCGGTCGGTCGGTCGGTCGGCCGGTCGGTCGGTCAGTCGGTCAGTCAGTCCGTCGGTCGGTCGGTCGGTCGGTTGTTCGGTCGGTCGTTCGGTCGGTCGGTCGGTCAGTCGGTCAGTCGGTCAGTCGATCCGTCGGTCGGTCGGTCGTTCGGTCAGTCGTTCGGTCGGTCGGTCGGTCAGTCGGTCAGCCGGTCAGTCAGTCCGTCGGTCCGTCGGTCGGTCGGTCGGTCGGTCGGTCAGTCGTTCAGTCGGTCAGTCAGTCCGTCGGTCGGTCGGTCGGTCGGTCGTTCGGTCGGTCGTTCGGTCGTTCGGTCGGTCGGTCGGTCGGTCGGTCGGTCAGTCGGTCAGTCGGTCCGTCAGTCCGTCGGTCGGACGGACAGTCGGTCGGTCGGTCGGTCGGTCGGTCGGTCGGTCGGTCGGTCGGTTAGTCGTTCAGTCGGTCAGCCAGTCCGTCGGTCGGTCGGTCGGTCGGTCGGTCGGTCGGTCGGTCGGTCGGTCGGTCGGTCGGTCGGTCGGTCAGTCGGTCAGTCGGTCGGTCGGTCGGTCGGCCGGTCGGTCGGTCAGTCGGTCAGTCGGTCAGTCGGTCAGTCAGTCCGTCGGTCGGTCGGTCGGTCGGTCGGTCGGTCGGTTGGTCGTTCCGTCGGTCGGTCGGTCGGTCGGTCGGTCAGTCGGTCAGTCGGTCCGTCAGTCCGTCGGTCGGACGGACGGTCGGTCGGTCGGTCGTCGGTCGGTCGGTCGGTCGGTCGGTCGGTCAGTCGGCCAGTCGGTCAGTCAGTCGGTCGGTCCGTCGGTCAGTCGGTCAGTCAGTCCGTCGGTCGGTCGGTCGGTCAGTCGGTCAGTCGGTCAGTCGGTCAGTCGGTCAGTCGGTCAGTCGGTCAGTCGGTCAGTCGGTCAGTCGGTCAGTCGGTCAGTTGTTCGGTCCGTCGGTCGGTCGGTCGGTTGGTCGGTCGTTCGGTCGGTCGGTCGGTCCGTCGGTCGGTCGACCGGTCGGTCGGTCAGTCGGTCAGTCGGTCAGTCGGTCAGTCAGTCCGTCGGTCGGTCTGTCGGTCGGTCGGTTGGTCGACCGGTCGTTCGGTCGGTCGTTCGGTCGGTCGGTCGGTCAGTCGGTCAGTCGGTCCGTCGGTCGGTCGGTCGTTCGGTCAGTCGTTCGGTCGGTCGGTCGGTCAGTCGGTCAGTCGGTCAGTCAGTCCGTCGGTCCGTCGGTCGGTCGGTCGGTCGGTCGGTTAGTCGTTCAGTCGGTCAGTCAGTCCGTCGGTCGGTCGGTCGGTCGGTCGGTCGGTCGGTCGGTCGGTCGGTCGGTCGGTCGGTCGGTCGGTCGGTCAGTCGGTCAGTCGTTCGGTCGGTCGGTCGGCCGGTCGGTCGGTCAGTCGGTCAGTCGGTCAGTCCGTCAGTCAGTCCGTCGGTCGGTCGGTCGGTCGGTCGGTCGGTCGGTCGGTCGGTTGGTCGTTCGGTCGGTCGGTCGGTCGGTCGGTCGGTCAGTCGGTCAGTCGGTCCGTCAGTCCGTCGGTCGGACGGACGGTCGGTCGGTCGGTCGGTCGGTCGGCCGGTCGGTCGGTCGGTCAGTCGGCCAGTCGGTCAGTCAGTCGGTCGGTCCGTCGGTCAGTCGGTCAGTCAGTCCGTCGGTCGGTCGGTCGGTCAGTCGGTCAGTCGGTCAGTCGGTCAGTCGGTCAGTCGGTCAGTCGGTCAGTCGGTCAGTCGGTCAGTCGGTCGGTCGGTTAGTCGGTCAGTCGGTCAGTCGGTCGGTCGGTCGGTCGGTCGGTTGGTCGGTCGGTCGGTCGGTCGGTCGGTCGGTCAGTCCGTCGGTCGGTCGGTCGGTCGTTCGGTCAGTCGTTCGGTCGGTCGGTCGGTCAGTCGGTCAGTCGGTCAGTCAGTCCGTCGGTCCGTTGGTCGGTCGGTCGGTCGGTCGGTCGGTCGGTCGGTCGGTCAGTCGGTCAGTCAGTCCGTAGGTCAGTCGGTCAGTTGGTCAGTCAGTCCGTCGGTCGGTCGGTCGGTCGGTCGGTCGGTCGGTCGTCGGTCGGTCGGTCGGTCGATCGGTCAGTCGGTCAGTCGGTCAGTCGGTCAGTCAGTCCGTCGGTCGATCGGTCGATCGGTCGGTCGGTCGGTCGGTCGTCGGTCGGTCGGTCGGTCGGTCGGTCGGTCGGTCGGTCGGTCGGTCGGTCAGTCCGTCGGTCGGTCGGTCGGTCGGTCGTTCGGTCAGTCGTTCGGTCGGTCGGTCGTTCAGTCGGTCAGTCGGTCAGTCAGTCCGTCGGTCCGTCGGTCGGTCGGTCGGTCGGTCGGTCGGTCGGTCGGTCGGTCGGTCAGTCGGTCAGTCAGTCCGTAGGTCAGTCGGTCAGTTGGTCAGTCAGTCCGTCAGTCGGTCAGTCAGTCCGTCGGTCGGTCGGTCGGTCAGTCGGTCAGTCGGTCGGTCGGTCGGTCGGTCAGTCGGTCAGTTGGTCGGTCAGTCGGTCAGTCGGTCAGTCGGTCAGTCAGTCCGTCGGTCGGTCGGTCGGTCGGTCGTTCGGTCGGTCGTTCGGTCGGTCGGTCGGTCAGTCGGTCAGTCGGTCCGTCGGTCGGTCGGTCGTTCGGTCAGTCGTTCGGTCGGTCAGTCGGTCAGTCGGTCAGTCAGTCCGTCGGTCCGTCGGTCGGTCGGTCGGTCGGTCGGTCAGTCGGTCAGTCGGTCGGTCGGTCGGTCGGTCAGTCGGTCAGTTGGTCAGTCAGTCCGTCAGTCGGTCAGTCAGTCCGTCGGTCGGTCGGTCGGTCAGTCGGTCAGTCGGTCGGTCGGTCGGTCGGTCAGTCGGTCAGTTGGTCGGTCAGTCGGTCAGTCGGTCAGTCGGTCAGTCAGTCGGTCGGTCGTTCGGTCGGTCGGTCGGTCGGTCGGTCGGTCAGTCGTTCAGTCGGTCAGTCGGTCGGTCGGTCGGTCGGTCGGTCAGTCCGTCGGTCGGTCGGTCGGTCGGTCGTTCGGTCAGTCGTTCGGTCGGTCGGTCGGTCA
>NW_027486023.1:0-27403 GCF_050908995.1 Andrena cerasifolii
GTTCGTTGGTTCGTTGGTTCGTTGGTTCGTTGGTTCGTTGGTTCGTTGGTTCGTTGTTTCGTTGTTTCGTTGATTCGTTGTTTCGTTGTTTCGTTGTTTCGTTGTTTCGTTGTTTCGTTGTTTCGTTGTTTCGTTGTTTCGTTGTTTCCTTGTTTCGTTGTTTCGTTGTTTCGTTGTTTCGTTGTTTCGTTGTTTCGTTGTTTCGTTGTTTCGTTGTTTCGTTGTTTCGTTGTTTCGTTGTTTCGTTGTTTCGTTGTTTCGTTGTTTCGTTGTTTCGTTGTTTCGTTGTTTCGTTGTGTCGTTGTTTCGTTGTTTCGTTGTTTCGTTGTTTCGTTGTTTCGTTGTTTCGTTGTTTCGTTGTTTCGTTGTTTCGTTGTTTCGTTGTTTCGTTGTTTCGTTGTTTCGTTGTTTCGTTGTTTCGTTGTTTCGTTGTTTCGTTGTTTCGTTGTTTCGTTGTTTCGTTGTTTCGTTGTTTCGTTGTTTCGTTGTTTCGTTGTTTCGTTGTTTCGTTGTTTCGTTGTTTCGTTGTTTCGTTGTTTCGTTGTTTCGTTGTTTCGTTGTTTCGTTGTTTCGTTGTTTCGTTGTTTCGTTGTTTCGTTGATTCGTTGATTCGTTGTTTCGTTGTTTCGTTGTTTCGTTGTTTCGTTGTTTCGTTGTTTCGTTGGTTCGTTGGTTCGTTGGTTCTTTGGTTCGTTGGTTCGTTGGTTCGTTGGTTCGTTGGTTCGTTGGTTCGTTGGTTCGTTGGTTCGTTGGTTCGTTGGTTCGTTGGTTCGTTGTTTCGTTGGTTCTTTTGTTTCTTTGTCTCTTTGTTCGTTTGTTCGTTTGTTCATTTGTTCTTTTGTTCGTTGGTTCGTTGGTTCGTTGTTTCGTTGTTTCGTTGTTTCGTTGGTTCGTAGGTTCGTTGGTTCGTTGGTTCGTTGGTTCGTTGGTTCGTTTGTTCGTTTGTTCATTTGTTCTTTTGTTCATTTGTTGGTTGGTTCGTTGGTTCGTTGGTTCGTTGGTTCGTTGGTTCGTTGGTTCGTTGGTTCGTTGGTTCGTTGTTTCGTTGGTTCTATAGTTTCTTTGTCTCTTTGTTCGTTTGTTCTTTTGTTCATTTGTTCTTTTGTTCGTTGGTTCGTTGGTTCGTTGGTTCGTTGTTTCTTTGTTTCGTTGTTTCGTTGTTTCGTTGTTTCGATGTTTCGTTGTTTCGTTGTTTCGTTGTTTCGTTGTTTCGTTGTTTCGTTGTTTCGTTGTTTCGTTGTTTCGTTGTTTCGTTGTTTTGTTGTTTCGTTGTTTCGTTGTTTCGTTGTTTCGTTGTTTCGTTGTTTCGTTGTTTCGTTGTTTCGTTGTTTCGTTGTTTCGTTGTTTCGTTGTTTCGTTGTTTCGTTGTTTCGTTGTTTCTTTGTCTCTTTGTTCGTTTGTTCGTTTGTTCGTTTGTTCATTTGTTCTTTTGTTCGTTTGTTCGTTGGTTCGTTGGTTCGTTGGTTCGTTGGTTCGTTGGTTCTCTTGTTTCTTTGTCTCTTTGTTCGTTGGTTCGTTGGTTCGTTGGTTCGTTGTTTCGTTGTTTCGTTGTTTCGTTGTTTCGTTGTTTCGTTGTTTCGTTGTTTCGTTGTTTCGTTGTTTCGTTGTTTCGTTGTTTCGTTGTTTCGTAGTTTCGTTGTTTCGTTGTTTCTTTGTTTCGTTGATTCGTTGATTCGTTGTTTCGTTGTTTCGTTGTTTCGTTGTTTCGTTGTTTCGTTGTTTCGTTGGTTCGTTGGTTCGTTGGTTCTTTGGTTCGTTGGTTCGTTGGTTCGTTGGTTCGTTGGTTCGTTGGTTCGTTGGTTCGTTGGTTCGTTGGTTCGTTGGTTCGTTGGTTCGTTGGTTCGTTGTTTCGTTGGTTCTTTTGTTTCTTTGTCTCTTTGTTCGTTTGTTCGTTTGTTCACTTGTTCTTTTGTTCGTTGGTTCGTTGGTTCGTTGTTTCGTTGTATCGTTGTTTCGTTGGTTCGTAGGTTCGTTGGTTCGTTGGTTCGTTGGTTCGTTTGTTCGTTTGTTCATTTGTTCTTTTGTTCATTTGTTCGTTGGTTCGTTGGTTCGTTGGTTCGTTGGTTCGTTGGTTCGTTGGTTCGTTGGTTCGTTGGTTCGTTGGTTCGTTGTTTCGTTGGTTCTTTTGTTTCTTTGTCTCTTTGTTCGTTTGTTCGTTTGTTCATTTGTTCTTTTGTTCGTTGTTTCGTTGTTTCGTTGTTTCGTTGTTTCGTTGTTTCGTTGTTTCGTTGTTTCGTTGTTTCGTTGGTTCGTTGGTTCGTTGGTTCGTTTGTTCGTTTGTTCCTTTGTTCGTTTGTTCGTTTGTTCGTTTGTTCGTTTGGTCGTTTTTTCGTTGGTTCGTTGGTTCGTTGGTTCGTTGGTTCGTTTGTTCGTTTGTTCGTTTGTTCGTTTGTTCGTTTGTTCGTTTGTTCGTTTGTTCATTTGTTCTTTTGTTCGTTGGTTCGTTGGTTCGTTGGTTCGTTGGTTCGTTGGTTCGTTGGTTCGTTGGTTCGTTGGTTCGTTGGTTCGTTGGTTCGTTTGTTCGTTTGTTCGTTTGTTCGTTTGTTCGTTTGTTCGTTTGTTCGTTTGTTCGTTTGGTCGTTTGGTCGTTTTTTCGTTTGTTCGTTGGTTCGTTTGTTCGTTTGTTCGTTTGTTCGTTTGTTCGTTTGTTCGTTTGTTCGTTTGTTCGTTTGTTCGTTTGTTCGAAGGTTCGTTTGTTCGTTGGTTCGTTGGTTCCTTGGTTCGTTGGTTCGTTGGTTCGTTGGTTCGTTGGCTCGTTGGCTCGTTGGCTCGTTGGCTCGTTGGTTCGTTGGTTGGTTGGTTCGTTGGTTCGTTGGTTCGTTGGTTCGTTGGTTCGTTGGTTCGTTGGTTCGTTGGTTCGTTGGTTCGTTGGTTCGTTGGTTCGTTGGTTCGTTGGTTCGTTGGTTCGTTGGTTCGTTGGTTCGTTGGTTCGTTGGTTCGTTGGTTCGTTGGTTCGTTGGTTCGTTGGTTCGTTGGTTCGTTGGTTCGTTGGTTCGTTGGTTCGTTGGTTCGTTGGTTCGTTGGTTCGTTGGTTCTTTTGTTTCTTTGTCTCTTTGTTCGTTTGTTCGTTTGTTCGTTTGTTCGTTTGTTCATTTGTTCTTTTGTTCGTTTGTTCGTTGGTTCGTTGGTTCGTTTGATCGTTTGTTCGTTGGTTCGTTGGTTCGTTGGTTCGTTGGTTCGTTGGTTCGTTGGTTCGTTGGTTCGTTGGTTCGTTGGTTCGTTGGTTCGTTGGTTCGTTGGTTCGTTGGTTCGTTGGTTCGTTGGTTCGTTGGTTCGTTGGTTCGTTGGTTCGTTGGTTCGTTGGTTCTTTGGTTCGTTGGTTCGAAGGTTCGTTGGTTCGTTGGTTCGTTGTTTCGTTGGTTCGTTGGTTCGTTTGTTCGTTTGTTCGTTTGTTCGTTGGTTCGTTGGTTCGTTGGTTCGTTGGTTCGTTGGTTCGTTGGTTCGTTGGTTCGTTGGTTCGTTGGTTCGTTGGTTCGTTGGTTCGTTGGTTCGTTGGTTCGTTTGTTCGTTTGTTCGTTTGTTCGTTTGTTCGTTTGTTCGTTTGTTCGTTTGTTCGTTTGTTCGTTTGTTCGTTTGGTCGTTTTTTCGTTTGTTCATTGTTTCGTTGGTTCGTTTGTTCGTTTGTTCGTTTGTTCGTTTGTTCGTTTGTTCGTTTGTTCGTTTGTTCGTTTGTTCGTTTGTTCGTTTGATCGTTTGTTCGTTGGTTCGTTGGTTCGTTGGTTCGTTGGTTCGTTGGTTCGTTGGTTCGTTGGTTCGTTGGTTCGTTGGTTCGTTGGTTCGTTGGTTCGTTGGTTCGTTGGTTCGTTGGTTCGTTGGTTCGTTGGTTCGTTGGTTCGTTGGTTCGTTGGTTCGTTGGTTCTTTGGTTCGTTGGTTCGAAGGTTCGTTGGTTCGTTGTTTCGTTGGTTCGTTGGTTCGTTTGTTCGTTTGTTCGTTTGTTCGTTGGTTCGTTGGTTCGTTGGTTCGTTGGTTCGTTGGTTCGTTGGTTCGTTGGTTCGTTGGTTCGTTGGTTCGTTGGTTCGTTGGTTCGTTTGTTCGTTTGTTCGTTTGTTCGTTTGTTCGTTTGTTCGTTTGGTCGTTTGTTCGTTTGGTCGTTTGTTCGTTTGTTCGTTTGTTCGTTGGTTCGTTGGTTCGTTGGTTCGTTGGTTCGTTGGTTCGTTGGTTCGTTGGTTCGTTGGTTCGTTGGTTCGTTGTTTCGTTGTTTCTTTGTTTCGTTGTTTCGTTGTTTCGTTGTTTCGTTGTTTCCTTGTTTCGTTGTTTCGTTGTTTCGTTGTTTCGTTGTTTCCTTGTTTCGTTGTTTCGTTGTTTCGTTGTTTCGTTGTTTCGTTGTTTCGTTGTTTCGTTGTTTCGTTGTTTCGTTGTTTCGTTGATTCGTTGTTTCGTTGTTTCGTTGTTTCGTTGTTTCGTTGTTTCGTTGTTTCGTTGTTTCGTTGTTTCGTTGTTTCGTTGTTTCGTTGTTTCGTTGTTTCGTTGTTTCGTTGTTTCGTTGTTTCGTTGTTTCGTTGTTTCGTTGTTTTGTTGTTTCGTTGTTTCGTTGTTTCGTTGTTTCGTTGTTTCGTTGTTTCGTTGATTCGTTGAATCGTTGTTTCGTTGTTTCGTTGTTTCGTTGTTTCGTTGTTTCGTTGTTTCGTTGGTTCGTTGGTTCGTTGGTTCTTTGGTTCTTTGGTTCGTTGGTTCGTTGGTTCGTTGGTTCGTTGGTTCGTTGGTTCGTTGGTTCGTTGTTTCGTTGGTTCTTTTGTTTCTTTGTCTCTTTGTTCGTTTGTTCGTTTGTTCATTTGTTCTTTTGTTCGTTGGTTCGTTGGTTCGTTGTTTCGTTGTTTCGTTGTTTCGTTGGTTCGTAGGTTCGTTGGTTCGTTGGTTCGTTGGTTCGTTTGTTCGTTTGTTCATTTGTTCTTTTGTTCGTTTGTTCGTTTGTTCGTTGGTTCGTTGGTTCGTTTGATCGTTTGTTCGTTGGTTCGTTGGTTCGTTGGTTCGTTGGTTCGTTGGTTCGTTGGTTCGTTGGTTCGTTGGTTCGTTGGTTCGTTGGTTCGTTGGATCGTTGGATCGTTGGTTCGTTGGTTCGTTGGTTCGTTGGTTCGTTGGTTCGTTGTTTCGTTGTTTCGTTGTTTCGTTGTTTCGTTGTTTCGTTGTTTCGTTGTTTCGTTGTTTCGTTGTTTCGTTGTTTCGTTGTTTCGTTGTTTCGTTGTTTCGTTGTTTCGTTGTTTCGTTGTTTCGTTGTTTCGTTGTTTCGTTGTTTCGTTGTTTCTTTGTCTCTTTGTTCGTTTGTTCGTTTGTTCATTTGTTCTTTTGTTCGTTTGTTCGTTGGTTCGTTGGTTCGTTGGTTCGTTGGTTCGTTGGTTCGTTGGTTCGTTGGTTCTCTTCTTTCTTTGTCTCTTTGTCTCTTTGTTCGTTTATTCGTTGGTTCGTTGGTTCGTTGGTTCGTTGGTTCGTTGGTTCGTTGTTTCGTTGTTTCGTTGTTTCGTTGTTTCGTTGTTTCGTTGTTTCGTTGTTTCGTTGGTTCGTTGGTTCGTTGTTTCTTTGTTTCGTTGTTTCGTTGTTTCGTTGTTTCGATGTTTCGTTGTTTCGTTGTTTCGTTGTTTCGTTGTTTCGTTGTTTCGTTGTTTCGTTGTTTCGTTGTTTCGTTGTTTCGTTGTTTCGTTGTTTCGTTGTTTCGTTGTTTCGTTGTTTCGTTGTTTCGTTGTTTCGTTGTTTCGTTGTTTCGTTGTTTCGTTGTTTCGTTGTTTCGTTGTTTCGTTGTTTCGTTGTTTCGTTGTTTCGTTGTTTCGTTGTTTCGTTGTTTCGTTGTTTCGTTGTTTCGTTGTTTCGTTGTTTCGTTGTTTCGTTGTTTCGTTGTTTCGTTGTTTCGTTGTTTCGTTGTTTCGTTGTTTCGTTGTTTCGTTGTTTCGTTGTTTCGTTGTTTCGTTGTTTCGTTGTTTCGTTGTTTCGTTGTTTCTTTGTCTCTTTGTTCGTTTGTTCGTTTGTTCATTTGTTCTTTTGTTCGTTTGCTCGTTGGTTCGTTGGTTCGTTGTTTCGTTGTTTCGTTGTTTCGTTGTTTCGTTGGTTCGTTGGTTCGTTGTTTCTTTGTTTCGTTGTTTCGTTGTTTCGTTGTTTCGTTGTTTCGTTGTTTCGTTGTTTCGTTGTTTCGTTGTTTCGTTGTTTCGTTGTTTCGTTGTTTCGTTGTTTCGTTGTTTCGTTGTTTCGTTGTTTCGTTGTTTCGTTGTTTCGTTGTTTCGTTCTTTCGTTGTTTCGTTGTTTCGTTGTTTCGTTGTTTCGTTGTTTCGTTGTTTCGTTGTTTCGTTGTTTCGTTGTTTCGTTGTTTCGTTGTTTCGTTGTTTCGTTGTTTCGTTGTTTCGTTGTTTCGTTGTTTCGTTGTTTCGTTGTTTCTTTGCCTCTTTGTTCGTTTGTTCGTTTGTTCGTTTGTTCATTTGTTCTTTTGTTCGTTTGTTCGTTGGTTCGTTGGTTCGTTGGTTCGTTGGTTCGTTGGTTCTCTTGTTTCTTTGTCTCTTTGTTCGTTGGTTCGTTGGTTCGTTGGTTCGTTGGTTCGTTGGTTCGTTGTTTCGTTGTTTCGTTGTTTCGTTGTTTCGTTGTTTCGTTGTTTCGTTGTTTCGTTGTTTCGTTGTTTCGTTGTTTCGTTGTTTCGTTGTTTCGTTGTTTCGTTGTTTCGTTGTTTCGTTGTTTCGTTGTTTCGTTGTTTCGTTGTTTCGTTGTTTCGTTGTTTCGTTGTTTCGTTGTTTCGTTGTTTCGTTGTTTCGTTGTTTCGTTGATTCGTTGATTCGTTGTTTCGTTGTTTCGTTGTTTCGTTGTTTCGTTGTTTCGTTGTTTCGTTGGTTCGTTGGTTCGTTGGTTCTTTGGTTCGTTGGTTCGTTGGTTCGTTGGTTCGTTGGTTCGTTGGTTCGTTGGTTCGTTGGTTCGTTGGTTCGTTGGTTCGTTGGTTCGTTGGTTCGTTGTTTCGTTGGTTCTTTTGTTTCTTTGTCTCTTTGTTCGTTTGTTCGTTTGTTCATTTGTTCTTTTGTTCGTTGGTTCGTTGGTTCGTTGGTTCGTTGTTTCGTTGTATCGTTGTTTCGTTGGTTCGTAGGTTCGTTGGTTCGTTGGTTCGTTGGTTCGTTTGTTCGTTTGTTCATTTGTTCTTTTGTTCGTTGGTTCGTTGGTTCGTTGGTTCGTTGGTTCGTTGGTTCGTTGGTTCGTTGGTTCGTTGGTTCGTTGGTTCGTTTGTTCGTTTGTTCGTTGGTTCGTTGGTTCGTTGTTTCGTTGTTTCGTTGTTTCGTTGTTTCGTTGTTTCGTTGTTTCGTTGTTTCGTTGGTTCTTTTGTTTCTTTGCCTCTTTGTCTCTTTGTTCGTTTGTTCGTTTGTTCGTTGGTTCGTTGGTTCGTTTGTTCGTTGGTTCGTTGGTTCGTTGGTTCGTTGGTTCGTTGGTTCGTTGGTTCGTTGGTTCGTTGGTTCGTTGGCTCGTTGGCTCGTTGGCTCGTTGGTTCGTTGGTTCGTTGGTTCGTTGGTTCGTTGGTTCGTTGGTTCGTTGGTTCGTTGGTTCGTTGGTTCGTTGGTTCGTTGGTTCGTTGTTTCGTTGGTTCGTTGGTTCGTTGGTTCGTTTGTTCATTTGTTCTTTTGTTCGTTTGTTCGTTTGTTCGTTGGTTCGTTGGTTCGTTTGATCGTTTGTTCGTTGGTTCGTTGGTTCGTTGGTTCGTTGGTTCGTTGGTTCGTTGGGTCGTTGGTTCGTTGGTTCGTTGGTTCGTTGGATCGTTGGATCGTTGGTTCGTTGGTTCGTTGGTTCGTTGGTTCGTTGTTTCGTTGTTTCGTTGTTTCGTTGTTTCGTTGTTTCGTTGTTTCGTTGTTTCGTTGTTTCGTTGTTTCGTTGTTTCGTTGTTTCGTTGTTTCGTTGTTTCGTTGTTTCGTTGTTTCGTTGTTTCGTTGTTTCGTTGTTTCTTTGTCTCTTTGTTCGTTTGTTCGTTTGTTCGTTTGTTCATTTGTTCTTTTGTTCGTTTGTTCGTTGGTTCGTTGGTTCGTTGGTTCGTTGGTTCGTTGGTTCGTTGGTTCGTTGTTTCGTTGTTTCGTTGTTTCGTTGTTTCGTTGTTTCGTTGTTTCGTTGTTTCGTTGGTTCGTTGGTTCGTTGTTTCTTTGTTTCGTTGTTTCGTTGTTTCGTTGTTTCGATGTTTCGTTGTTTCGTTGTTTCGTTGTTTCGTTGTTTCGTTGTTTCGTTGTTTCGTTGTTTCGTTGTTTCGTTGTTTCGTTGTTTCGTTGTTTCGTTGTTTCGTTGTTTCGTTGTTTCGTTGTTTCGTTGTTTCGTTGTTTCGTTGTTTCGTTGTTTCGTTGTTTCGTTGTTTCGTTGTTTCGTTGTTTCGTTGTTTCGTTGTTTCGTTGTTTCGTTGTTTCGTTGTTTCGTTGTTTCGTTGTTTCGTTGTTTCGTTGTTTCGTTGTTTCGTTGGTTCGTTGGTTCGTTGGTTCTTTGGTTCGTTGGTTCGTTGGTTCGTTGGTTCGTTGGTTCGTTGGTTCGTTGGTTCGTTGGTTCGTTGGTTCGTTGGTTCGTTGGTTCGTTGGTTCGTTGGTTCGTTGTTTCGTTGGTTCTTTTGTTTCTTTGTCTCTTTGTTCGTTTGTTCGTTTGTTCATTTGTTCTTTTGTTCGTTGGTTCGTTGGTTCGTTGGTTCGTTGTTTCGTTGTATCGTTGTTTCGTTGGTTCGTAGGTTCGTTGGTTCGTTGGTTCGTTGGTTCGTTTGTTCGTTTGTTCATTTGTTCTTTTGTTCGTTGGTTCGTTGGTTCGTTGGTTCGTTGGTTCGTTGGTTCGTTGGTTCGTTGGTTCGTTGGTTCGTTGGTTCGTTGGTTCGTTGGTTCGTTTGTTCGTTTGTTCGCTGGTTCGTTGGTTCGTTGTTTCGTTGTTTCGTTGTTTCGTTGTTTCGTTGTTTCGTTGTTTCGTTGTTTCGTTGTTTCGTTGTTTCGTTGGTTCTTTTGTTTCTTTGCCTCTTTGTCTCTTTGTTCGTTTGTTCGTTTGTTCGTTGGTTCGTTGGTTCGTTTGTTCGTTGGTTCGTTGGTTCGTTGGTTCGTTGGTTCGTTGGTTCGTTGGTTCGTTGGTTCGTTGGTTCGTTGGTTCGTTGGTTCGTTGGTTCGTTGGTTCGTTGGTTCGTTGGTTCTTTGGATCGTTGGTTCGAAGGTTCGTTGGTTCGTTGATTCGTTGTTTCGTTGGTTCGTTGTTTCGTTGGTTCGTTGGTTCGTTTGTTCGTTTGTTCGTTTGTTCGTTGGTTCGTTGGTTCGTTGGTTCGTTGGTTCGTTGGTTCGTTGGTTCGTTGGTTCGTTGGTTCGTTGGTTCGTTGGTTCGTTTGTTCGTTTGTTCGTTTGTTCGTTTGTTCGTTTGTTCGTTTGTTCGTTTGTTCGTTTGTTCGTTTGTTCGTTTGTTCGTTTGTTCGTTTGTTCGTTTGTTCGTTTGTTCGTTTGTTCGTTTGTTCGTTTGGTCGTTTTTTCGTTTGTTCGTTGTTTCGTTGGTTCGTTTGTTCGTTTGTTCGTTTGTTCGTTTGTTCGTTTGTTCGTTTGTTCGTTTGTTCGTTTGTTCGTTTGTTCGTTTGTTCGTTTGTTCGTTTGTTCGTTTGTTCGATTGTTCGAAGGTTCGTTGGATCGTTGGTTCGTTGGTTCGTTGGTTCGTTGGTTCGTTGGTTCGTAGGTTCGTTGGTTCGTTTGTTCGTTAGTTCGTTGGTTCGTTGGTTCGTTTGTTCGTTTGTTCGTTTGTTCGTTTGTTCGTTTATTCGTTTGTTCGTTTGTTCGTTGGTTCGTTGGTTCGTTGGTTCATTTGTTCTTTTGTTCGTTTGTTCGTTGGTTCGTTGGTTCGTTGGTTCGTTGTTTCGTTGTTTCGTTGTTTGGTTGTTTGGTTGTTTCGTTGTTTCGTTGTTTCGTTGTTTCGTTGTTTCGTTGTTTCGTTGTTTCGTTGGTTCTTTTGTTTCTTTGCCTCTTTGTCTCTTTGTTCGTTTGTTCGTTTGTTCGTTTGTTCGTTGGTTCGTTGGTTCGTTGGTTCGTTGGTTCGTTGGTTCGTTGGTTCGTTGGCTCGTTGGCTCGTTGGCTCGTTGGCTCGTTGGTTCGTTGGTTCGTTGGTTCGTTGGTTCGTTGGTTCGTTGGTTCGTTGGTTCGTTGATTCGTTGTTTCGTTGGTTCGTTGTTTCGTTGGTTCGTTGGTTCGTTTGTTCGTTTGTTCGTTTGTTCGTTGGTTCGTTGGTTCGTTGGTTCGTTGGTTCGTTGGTTCGTTGGTTCGTTGGTTCGTTGGTTCGTTGGTTCGTTTGTTCGTTTGTTCGTTTGTTCGTTTGTTCGTTTGTTCGTTTGTTCGTTTGTTCGTTTGTTCGTTTGTTCGTTTGGTCGTTTTTTCGTTTGTTCGTTGTTTCGTTGGTTCGTTTGTTCGTTTGTTCGTTTGTTCGTTTGTTCGTTTGTTCGTTTGTTCGTTTGTTCGTTTGTTCGTTTGTTCGTTTGTTCGTTTGTTCGTTTGTTCGTTTGTTCGAAGGTTCGTTGGATCGTTGGTTCGTTGGTTCGTTGGTTCGTTGGTTCGTTGGTTCGTTGGTTCGTAGGTTCGTTGGTTCGTTTGTTCGTTAGTTCGTTGGTTCGTTGGTTCGTTTGTTCGTTTGTTCGTTTGTTCGTTTGTTCGTTTATTCGTTTGTTCGTTTGTTCGTTGGTTCGTTGGTTCGTTGGTTCATTTGTTCTTTTGTTCGTTTGTTCGTTGGTTCGTTGGTTCGTTGGTTCGTTGTTTCGTTGTTTCGTTGTTTGGTTGTTTGGTTGTTTCGTTGTTTCGTTGTTTCGTTGTTTCGTTGTTTCGTTGTTTCGTTGTTTCGTTGTTTCGTTGTTTCGTTGTTTCGTTGTTTCGTTGTTTCGTTGTTTCGTTGTTTCGTTGTTTCGTTGTTTCGTTGTTTCGTTGTTTCGTTGTTTCGTTGATTCGTTGATTCGTTGTTTCGTTGTTTCGTTGTTTCGTTGTTTCGTTGTTTCGTTGTTTCGTTGGTTCGTTGGTTCGTTGGTTCTTTGGTTCGTTGGTTCGTTGGTTCGTTGGTTCGTTGGTTCGTTGGTTCGTTGGTTCGTTGGTTCGTTGGTTCGTTGGTTCGTTGTTTCGTTGGTTCTTTTGTTTCTTTGTCTCTTTGTTCGTTTGTTCGTTTGTTCGTTTGTTCGTTTGTTCATTTGTTCTTTTGTTCGTTGGTTCGTTGGTTCGTTGGTTCGTTGGTTCGTTGGTTCGTTGGTTCGTTGGTTCGTTGGTTCGTTGGTTCGTTGGTTCGTTGGTTCGTTGGTTCGTTTGTTCGTTTGTTCGCTGGTTCGTTGGTTCGTTGTTTCGTTGTTTCGTTGTTTCGTTGTTTCGTTGTTTCGTTGGTTCTTTTGTTTCTTTGCCTCTTTGTCTCTTTGTTCGTTTGTTCGTTTGTTCGTTGGTTCGTTGGTTCGTTGGTTCGTTGGTTCGTTGGTTCGTTGGTTCGTTGGTTCGTTGGTTCGTTGGTTCGTTGGCTCGTTGGCTCGTTGGCTCGTTGGTTCGTTGGTTCGTTGGTTCGTTGGTTCGTTGGTTCGTTGGTTCGTTGGTTCGTTGGTTCGTTGGTTCGTTGGTTCGTTGGTTCGTTGGTTCGTTGGTTCGTTGGTTCGTTGGTTCGTTGGTTCTTTGGTTCGTTGGTTCGTTGGTTCGTTGGTTCGTTGGTTCGTTGGTTCGTTGGTTCGTTGGTTCGTTGGTTCGTTGGTTCGTTGGTTCGTTGGTTCGTTGGTTCGTTGGTTCGTTGGTTCGTTTGTTCGTTTGTTCGTTTGTTCGTTTGTTCGTTTGTTCGTTTGTTCGTTTGTTCGTTTGTTCGTTTGTTCGTTTGTTCGTTTGTTCGTTTGGTCGTTTGGTCGTTTTTTCGTTGGTTCGTTGGTTCGTTTGTTCGTTTGTTCGTTTGTTCGTTTGTTCGTTTGTTCGTTTGTTCGTTTGTTCGTTTGTTCGTTTGTTCGTTTGTTCGTTTGTTCGTTTGTTCGTTTGTTCGTTTGTTCGTTGGTTCGTTGGTTCGTTGGTTCATTTGTTCTTTTGTTCGTTTGTTCGTTGGTTCGTTGGTTCGTTGGTTCGTTGTTTCGTTGTTTGGTTGTTTGGTTGTTTGGTTGTTTGGTTGTTTGGTTGTTTCGTTGTTTCGTTGTTTCGTTGTTTCGTTGTTTCGTTGTTTCGTTGTTTCGTTGTTTCGTTGTTTCGTTGTTTCGTTGTTTCGTTGTTTCGTTGTTTCGTTGTTTCGTTGTTTCGTTGTTTCGTTGTTTCGTTGTTTCGTTGTTTCGTTGTTTCGTTGTTTCGTTGTTTCGTTGTTTCGTTGTTTCGTTGTTTCGTTGTTTCGTTGTTTCGTTGTTTCGTTGTTTCGTTGTTTCGTTGTTTCGTTGTTTCGTTGTTTCGTTGTTTCGTTGTTTCGTTGTTTCGTTGTTTCGTTGTTTCGTTGTTTCGTTGTTTCGTTGTTTCGTTGTTTCGTTGTTTCGTTGTTTCGTTGTTTCGTTGTTTCGTTGTTTCGTTGTTTCGTTGTTTCGTTGTTTCGTTGTTTCGTTGTTTCGTTGTTTCGTTGTTTCGTTGTTTCGTTGTTTCGTTGTTTCGTTGTTTCGTTGTTTCGTTGTTTCGTTGTTTCGTTGTTTCGTTGTTTCGTTGTTTCGTTGTTTCGTTGTTTCGTTGTTTCGTTGTTTCGTTGTTTCGTTGTTTCGTTGTTTCGTTGTTTCGTTGTTTCGTTGTTTCGTTGTTTCGTTGTTTCGTTGTTTCGTTGTTTCGTTGTTTCGTTGTTTCGTTGTTTCGTTGTTTCGTTGTTTCGTTGTTTCGTTGATTCGTTGATTCGTTGTTTCGTTGTTTCGTTGTTTCGTTGTTTCGTTGTTTCGTTGTTTCGTTGGTTCGTTGGTTCGTTGGTTCGTTGGTTCGTTGGTTCGTTGGTTCGTTGGTTCGTTGGTTCGTTGGTTCGTTGGTTCGTTGGTTCGTTGGTTCGTTGGTTCGTTGGATCGTTGGATCGTTGGTTCGTTGGTTCGTTGGTTCGTTGGTTCGTTGTTTCGTTGTTTCGTTGTTTCGTTGTTTCGTTGTTTCGTTGTTTCGTTGTTTCGTTGTTTCGTTGTTTCGTTGTTTCGTTGTTTCGTTGTTTCGTTGTTTCGTTGTTTCGTTGTTTCGTTGTTTCGTTGTTTCGTTGTTTCGTTGTTTCGTTGTTTCGTTGTTTCTTTGTCTCTTTGTTCGTTTGTTCGTTTGTTCGTTTGTTCGTTTGTTCATTTGTTCTTTTGTTCGTTTGTTCGTTGGTTCGTTGGTTCGTTGGTTCGTTGGTTCGTTGGTTCGTTGGTTCGTTGGTTCGTTGGTTCTCTTCTTTCTTTGTCTCTTTGTCTCTTTGTTCGTTTATTCGTTGGTTCGTTGGTTCGTTGGTTCGTTGGTTCGTTGGTTCGTTGGTTCGTTGGTTCGTTGGTTCGTTGGTTCGTTGGTTCGTTGGTTCGTTGGTTCGTTGGTTCGTTGGTTCGTTGGTTCGTTGGTTCGTTTGTTCGTTGGTTCGTTGGTTCGTTGGTTCATTTGTTCTTTTGTTCGTTTGTTCGTTGGTTCGTTGGTTCGTTGGTTCGTTGGTTCGTTGTTTCGTTGTTTCGTTGTTTCGTTGTTTGGTTGTTTCGTTGTTTCGTTGTTTCGTTGTTTCGTTGTTTCGTTGTTTCGTTGTTTCGTTGTTTCGTTGTTTCGTTGTTTGGTTGTTTCGTTGTTTCGTTGTTTCGTTGTTTCGTTGTTTCGTTGTTTCGTTGGTTCGTTGGTTCGTTGGTTCGTTGGTTCGTTGGTTCGTTGGTTCGTTGGTTCGTTGGTTCGTTGGTTCGTTGGTTCGTTGGTTCGTTGGTTCGTTGGTTCGTTGGTTCGTTGGTTCGTTAGTTCGTTGGTTCGTTGGTTCGTTGGTTCGTTGGTTCGTTGGTTCGTTGGTTCGTTGGTTCGTTGGTTCGTTGGTTCGTTGGTTCGTTGGTTCGTTGGTTCGTTGGTTCGTTGGTTCGTTGGTTCGTTGGTTCGTTGGTTCGTTGGTTCGTTGGTTCGTTGGTTCGTTGGTTCGTTGGTTCGTTGGTTCGTTGGTTCTTTTGTTTCTTTGTCTCTTTGTTCGTTTGTTCGTTTGTTCGTTTGTTCGTTTGTTCCTTTGTTCTTTTGTTCGTTTGTTCGTTGGTTCGTTGGTTCGTTTGATCGTTTGTTCGTTGGTTCGTTGGTTCGTTGGTTCGTTGGTTCGTTGGTTCGTTGGTTCGTTGGTTCGTTGGTTCGTTGGTTCGTTGGTTCGTTGGTTCGTTGATTCGTTGGTTCGTTGGTTCGATGGTTCGTTGGTTCGTTGGTTCTTTGGTTCGTTGGTTCGAAGGTTCGTTGGTTCGTTGGTTCGTTGTTTCGTTGGTTCGTTGGTTCGTTTGTTCGTTTGTTCGTTTGTTCGTTGGTTCGTTGGTTCGTTGGTTCGTTGGTTCGTTGGTTCGTTGGTTCGTTGGTTCGTTGGTTCGTTGGTTCGTTGGTTCGTTGGTTCGTTTGTTCGTTTGTTCGTTTGTTCGTTTGTTCGTTTGTTCGTTTGTTCGTTTGTTCGTTTGTTCGTTTGTTCGTTTGTTCGTTTGGTCGTTTTTTCGTTTGTTCGTTGTTTCGTTGGTTCGTTTGTTCGTTTGTTCGTTTGTTCGTTTGTTCGTTTGTTCGTTTGTTCGTTTGTTCGTTTGTTCGTTTGTTCGTTTGTTCGTTTGTTCGTTTGTTCGTTTGTTCGTTTGTTCGTTTGTTCGTTTGTTCGTTTGTTCGTTTGTTCGAAGGTTCGTTGGATCGTTGGTTCGTTGGTTCGTTGGTTCGTTGCTTCGTTGGTTCGTTGGTTCGTTGGTTCGTTGGTTCGTTTGTTCGTTAGTTCGTTGGTTCGTTGGTTCGTTTGTTCGTTTGTTCGTTTGTTCGTTTGTTCGTTTGTTCGTTTGTTCGTTTGTTCGTTTGTTCGTTTGTTCGTTGGTTCGTTGGTTCGTTGGTTCATTTGTTCTTTTGTTCGTTTGTTCGTTGGTTCGTTGGTTCGTTGGTTCGTTGTTTCGTTGTTTCGTTGTTTGGTTGTTTGGTTGTTTCGTTGTTTCGTTGTTTCGTTGTTTCGTTGTTTCGTTGTTTCGTTGTTTCGTTGTTTCGTTGTTTCGTTGTTTCGTTGTTTCGTTGTTTGGTTGTTTGGTTGTTTGGTTGTTTCGTTGTTTCGTTGTTTCGTTGTTTCGTTGTTTCGTTGTTTCGTTGTTTCGTTGTTTCGTTGTTTCGTTGTTTCGTTGTTTCGTTGTTTCGTTGTTTCGTTGTTTCGTTGTTTCGTTGTTTCGTTGTTTCGTTGTTTCGTTGTTTCGTTGTTTCGTTGTTTCGTTGTTTCCTTGTTTCGTTGTTTCGTTGTTTCGTTGTTTCGTTGTTTCCTTGTTTCGTTGTTTCGTTGTTTCGTTGTTTCGTTGTTTCGTTGTTTCGTTGTTTCGTTGTTTCGTTGTTTCGTTGTTTCGTTGTTTCGTTGTTTCGTTGTTTCGTTGTTTCGTTGTTTCGTTGTTTCGTTGTTTCGTTGTTTCGTTGTTTCGTTGTTTCGTTGTTTCGTTGTTTCGTTGTTTCGTTGTTTCGTTGTTTCGTTGTTTCGTTGTTTCGTTGTTTCGTTGTTTCGTTGTTTCGTTGTTTCGTTGTTTCGTTGTTTCGTTGTTTCGTTGTTTCGTTGTTTCGTTGTTTCGTTGTTTCGTTGATTCGTTGATTCGTTGTTTCGTTGTTTCGTTGTTTCGTTGTTTCGTTGTTTCGTTGGTTCGTTGGTTCGTTGGTTCGTTGGTTCGTTGGTTCGTTGGTTCGTTGGTTCGTTGGTTCGTTGGTTCGTTGGTTCGTTGGTTCGTTGGTTCGTTGGTTCGTTGGATCGTTGGATCGTTGGTTCGTTGGTTCGTTGGTTCGTTGGTTCGTTGTTTCGTTGTTTCGTTGTTTCGTTGTTTCGTTGTTTCGTTGTTTCGTTGTTTCGTTGTTTCGTTGTTTCGTTGTTTCGTTGTTTCGTTGTTTCGTTGTTTCGTTGTTTCGTTGTTTCGTTGTTTCGTTGTTTCGTTGTTTCGTTGTTTCGTTGTTTCGTTGTTTCGTTGTTTCGTTGTTTCGTTGTTTCTTTGTCTCTTTGTTCGTTTGTTCGTTTGTTCATTTGTTCTTTTGTTCGTTTGTTCGTTGGTTCGTTGGTTCGTTGGTTCGTTGGTTCGTTGGTTCTCTTCTTTCTTTGTCTCTTTGTCTCTTTGTTCGTTTATTCGTTGGTTCGTTGGTTCGTTGGTTCGTTGGTTCGTTGGTTCGTTGGTTCGTTGGTTCGTTGGTTCGTTGGTTCGTTGGTTTGTTGGTTCGTTGGTTCGTTGGTTCGTTGGTTCGTTTGTTCGTTGGTTCGTTGGTTCGTTGGTTCGTGGGTTCATTTGTTCTTTTGTTCGTTTGTTCGTTGGTTCGTTGGTTCGTTGGTTCGTTGGTTCGTTGTTTCGTTGTTTCGTTGTTTCGTTGTTTCGTTGTTTCGTTGTTTCGTTGTTTCGTTGTTTCGTTGTTTCGTTGTTTCGTTGTTTCGTTGTTTCGTTGTTTGGTTGTTTGGTTGTTTCGTTGTTTCGTTGTTTCGTTGTTTCGTTGTTTCGTTGTTTCGTTGTTTCGTTGTTTCGTTGTTTCGTTGTTTCGTTGGTTCGTTGGTTCGTTGGTTCGTTTGTTCGTTTGTTCGTTTGTTCGTTTGTTCGTTTGTTCGTTTGTTCGTTTGTTCGTTTGTTCGTTTGTTCGTTTGTTCGTTTGGTCGTTGTTTCGTTGTATCGTTGTTTCGTTGGTTCGTAGGTTCGTTGGTTCGTTTGTTCGTTTGTTCATTTGTTCATTTGTTCGTTGGTTCGTTGGTTCGTTGGTTCGTTGGTTCGTTGGTTCGTTGGTTCGTTGGTTCGTTGGTTCGTTGGTTCGTTGGTTCGCTGTTTCGTTGGTTCTTTTGTTTCTTTGTCTCTTTGTTCGTTTGTTCGTTTGTTCATTTGTTCTTTTGTTCGTTGTTTCGTTGTTTCGTTGTTTCGTTGTTTCGTTGTTTCGTTGTTTCGTTGTTTCGTTGTTTCGTTGGTTCGTTGGTTCGTTGGTTCGTTTGTTCGTTTGTTCGTTTGTTCGTTTGTTCGTTTGTTCGTTTGTTCGTTTGGTCGTTTTTTCGTTGGTTCGTTGGTTCGTTGGTTCGTTGGTTCGTTTGTTCGTTTGTTCGTTTGTTCGTTTGTTCGTTTGTTCGTTTGTTCATTTGTTCTTTTGTTCGTTGGTTCGCTGGTTCGTTGTTTCGTTGTTTCGTTGTTTCGTTGTTTCGTTGTTTCGTTGTTTCGTTGGTTCTTTTGTTTCTTTGCCTCTTTGTCTCTTTGTTCGTTTGTTCGTTTGTTCGTTGGTTCGTTGGTTCGTTGGTTCGTTGGTTCGTTGGTTCGTTGGTTCGTTGGTTCGTTGGCTCGTTGGCTCGTTGGCTCGTTGGTTCGTTGGTTCGTTGGTTCGTTGGTTCGTTGGTTCGTTGGTTCGTTTGTTCGTTTGTTCGTTGGTTCGTTGGTTCGTTGGTTCGTTGGTTCGTTGGTTCGTTGGTTCGTTGGTTCGTTGGCTCGTTGGCTCGTTGGCTCGTTGGTTCGTTGGTTCGTTGGTTCGTTGGTTCGTTGGTTCGTTGGTTCGTTGGTTCGTTGGTTCGTTGGTTCGTTGGTTCGTTGGTTCGTTGGTTCGTTGGTTCGTTGGTTCGTTGGTTCGTTGGTTCGTTGGTTCGTTGGTTCGTTGGTTCGTTGGTTCGTTGGTTCGTTGGTTCGTTGGTTCGTTGGTTCGTTGGTTCTTTTGTTTCTTTGTCTCTTTGTTCGTTTGTTCGTTTGTTCGTTTGTTCGTTTGTTCATTTGTTCTTTTGTTCGTTTGTTCGTTGGTTCGTTGGTTCGTTTGATCGTTTGTTCGTTGGTTCGTTGGTTCGTTGGTTCGTTGGTTCGTTGGTTCGTTGGTTCGTTGGTTCGTTGGTTCGTTGGTTCGTTGGTTCGTTGATTCGTTGGTTCGTTGGTTCGATGGTTCGTTGGTTCGTTGGTTCTTTGGTTCGTTGGTTCGAAGGTTCGTTGGTTCGTTGGTTCGTTGTTTCGTTGGTTCGTTGGTTCGTTTGTTCGTTTGTTCGTTTGTTCGTTGGTTCGTTGGTTCGTTGGTTCGTTGGTTCGTTGGTTCGTTGGTTCGTTGGTTCGTTGGTTCGTTGGTTCGTTGGTTCGTTGGTTCGTTGGTTCGTTTGTTCGTTTGTTCGTTTGTTCGTTTGTTCGTTTGTTCGTTTGTTCGTTTGTTCGTTTGTTCGTTTGTTCGTTTGTTCGTTTGTTCGTTTGTTCGTTTGTTCGTTTGTTCGTTTGTTCGTTTGGTCGTTTTTTCGTTTGTTCGTTGTTTCGTTGGTTCGTTTGTTCGTTTGTTCGTTTGTTCGTTTGTTCGTTTGTTCGTTTGTTCGTTTGTTCGTTTGTTCGTTTGTTCGTTTGTTCGTTTGTTCGTTTGTTCGTTTGTTCGTTTGTACGTTTGTTCGTTTGTTCGAAGGTTCGTTGGATCGTTGGTTCGTTGGTTCGTTGGTTCGTTGGTTCGTTGGTTCGTTGGTTCGTTGGTTCGTTGGTTCGTTGGTTCGTTTGTTCGTTGGTTCGTTGGTTCGTTGGTTCGTTTGTTCGTTTGTTCGTTTGTTCGTTTGTTCGTTTGTTCGTTTGTTCGTTTTTTCGTTTGTTCGTTGGTTCGTTGGTTCGTTGGTTCATTTGTTCTTTTGTTCGTTTGTTCGTTGGTTCGTTGTTTCGTTGTTTCGTTGTTTGGTTGTTTGGTTGTTTCGTTGTTTCGTTGTTTCGTTGTTTCGTTGTTTCGTTGTTTCGTTGTTTCGTTGTTTCGTTGTTTCGTTGTTTCGTTGTTTCGTTGTTTCGTTGTTTCGTTGTTTCGTTGTTTCGTTGTTTCGTTGTTTGGTTGTTTCGTTGTTTCGTTGTTTCGTTGTTTCGTTGTTTCGTTGTTTCGTTGTTTCGTTGTTTCGTTGTTTCGTTGTTTCGTTGTTTCGTTGTTTCGTTGTTTCGTTGTTTCGTTGTTTCGTTGTTTCGTTGTTTCGTTGTTTCGTTGTTTCGTTGTTTCGTTGTTTCGTTGTTTCGTTGTTTCGTTGTTTCGTTGTTTCCTTGTTTCGTTGTTTCGTTGTTTCCTTGTTTCGTTGTTTCGTTGTTTCGTTGTTTCGTTGTTTCGTTGTTTCGTTGTTTCGTTGTTTCGTTGTTTCGTTGTTTCGTTGTTTCGTTGTTTCGTTGTTTCGTTGTTTCGTTGTTTCGTTGTTTCGTTGTTTCGTTGTTTCGTTGTTTCGTTGTTTCGTTGTTTCGTTGTTTCGTTGTTTCGTTGTTTCGTTGTTTCGTTGTTTCGTTGTTTCGTTGTTTCGTTGTTTCGTTGTTTCGTTGTTTCGTTGTTTCGTTGTTTCGTTGTTTCGTTGTTTCGTTGTTTCGTTGTTTCGTTGTTTCGTTGTTTCGTTGTTTCGTTGTTTCGTTGTTTCGTTGTTTCGTTGATTCGTTGATTCGTTGTTTCGTTGTTTCGTTGTTTCGTTGTTTCGTTGTTTCGTTGTTTCGTTGTTTCGTTGTTTCGTTGGTTCGTTGGTTCGTTGGTTCTTTGGTTCTTTGGTTCGTTGGTTCGTTGGTTCGTTGGTTCGTTGGCTCGTTGGTTCGTTGGTTCGTTGTTTCGTTGGTTCTTTTGTTTCTTTGTCTCTTTGTTCGTTTGTTCGTTTGTTCATTTGTTCTTTTGTTCGTTGGTTCGTTGGTTCGTTGTTTCGTTGATTCGTTGTTTCGTTGGTTCGTAGGTTCGTTGGTTCGTTGGTTCGTTGGTTCGTCTGTTCGTTTGTTCATTTGTTCTTTTGTTCGTTTGTTCGTTTGTTCGTTGGTTCGTTGGTTCGTTGGTTCGTTTGATCGTTTGTTCGTTGGTTCGTTGGTTCGTTGGTTCGTTGGTTCGTTGGTTCGTTGGTTCGTTGGTTCGTTGGTTCGTTGGTTCGTTGGTTCGTTGGTTCGTTGGTTCGTTGGTTCGTTGGTTCGTTGGATCGTTGGATCGTTGGTTCGTTGGTTCGTTGGTTCGTTGGTTCGTTGTTTCGTTGTTTCGTTGTTTCGTTGTTTCGTTGTTTCGTTGTTTCGTTGTTTCGTTGTTTCGTTGTTTCGTTGTTTCGTTGTTTCGTTGTTTCGTTGTTTCGTTGTTTCGTTGTTTCGTTGTTTCGTTGTTTCGTTGTTTCGTTGTTTCGTTGTTTCGTTGTTTCGTTGTTTCGTTGTTTCGTTGTTTCGTTGTTTCGTTGTTTCGTTGTTTCTTTGTCTCTTTGTTCGTTTGTTCGTTTGTTCTTTTGTTCGTTTGTTCGTTGGTTCGTTGGTTCGTTGGTTCGTTGGTTCGTTGGTTCTCTTCTTTCTTTGTCTCTTTGTCTCTTTGTTCGTTTATTCGTTGGTTCGTTGGTTCGTTGGTTCGTTGGTTCGTTGGTTCGTTGGTTCGTTGGTTCGTTGGTTCGTTGGTTCGTTGGTTCGTTGGTTCGTTGGTTCGTTGGTTCGTTTGTTCGTTGGTTCGTTGGTTCGTTGGTTCATTTGTTCTTTTGTTCGTTTGTTCGTTGGTTCGTTGGTTCGTTGGTTCGTTGGTTCGTTGTTTCGTTGTTTCGTTGTTTCGTTGTTTCGTTGTTTGGTTGTTTCGTTGTTTCGTTGTTTCGTTGTTTCGTTGTTTCGTTGTTTCGTTGTTTGGTTGTTTCGTTGTTTCGTTGTTTCGTTGTTTCGTTGTTTCGTTGTTTCGTTGTTTCGTTGTTTCGTTGTTTCGTTGTTTCGTTGTTTCGTTGTTTCGTTGTTTCGTTGTTTCGTTGTTTCGTTGGTTCGTTGGTTCGTTGGTTCGTTTGTTCGTTTGTTCGTTTGTTCGTTTGTTCGTTTGTTCGTTTGTTCGTTTGTTCGTTTGGTCGTTTTTTCGTTGGTTCGTTGGTTCGTTGGTTCGTTGGTTCGTTGGTTCGTTGGTTCGTTGGTTCGTTGGTTCGTTGGTTCGTTGGCTCGTTGGCTCGTTGGCTCGTTGGCTCGTTGGCTCGTTGGTTCGTTGGTTCGTTGGTTCGTTGGTTCGTTGGTTCGTTGGTTCGTTGGTTCGTTGGTTCGTTGGTTCGTTGGTTCGTTGGTTCGTTGGTTCGTTGGTTCGTTGGTTCGTTGGTTCGTTGGTTCGTTGGTTCGTTGGTTCGTTGGTTCGTTGGTTCGTTGGTTCGTTGGTTCGTTGGTTCGTTGGTTCGTTGGTTCGTTGGTTCGTTGGTTCGTTGGTTCGTTGGTTCGTTGGTTCGTTGGTTCGTTGGTTCTTTTGTTTCTTTGTCTCTTTGTTCGTTTGTTCGTTTGTTCGTTTGTTCGTTTGTTCGTTTGTTCGTTTGTTCATTTGTTCTTTTGTTCGTTTGTTCGTTGGTTCGTTGGTTCGTTTGATCGTTTGTTCGTTGGTTCGTTGTTTCGTTGTTTCGTTGTTTCGTTGTTTCGTTGTTTCGTTGTTTCGTTGTTTCGTTGTTTCGTTGTTTCGTTGTTTCGTTGTTTCGTTGTTTCGTTGTTTCGTTGTTTCGTTGTTTCGTTGATTCGTTGATTCGTTGTTTCGTTGTTTCGTTGTTTCGTTGTTTCGTTGTTTCGTTGTTTCGTTGTTTCGTTGGTTCGTTGGTTCGTTGGTTCTTTGGTTCTTTGGTTCGTTGGTTCGTTGGTTCGTTGGTTCGTTGGCTCGTTGGTTCGTTGGTTCGTTGTTTCGTTGGTTCTTTTGTTTCTTTGTCTCTTTGTTCGTTTGTTCATTTGTTCATTTGTTCTTTTGTTCGTTGGTTCGTTGGTTCGTTGTTTCGTTGATTCGTTGTTTCGTTGGTTCGTAGGTTCGTTGGTTCGTTGGTTCGTCTGTTCGTTTGTTCATTTGTTCTTTTGTTCGTTTGTTCGTTTGTTCGTTGGTTCGTTGGTTCGTTTGATCGTTTGTTCGTTGGTTCGTTGGTTCGTTGGTTCGCTGGTTCGTTGGTTCGTTGGTTCGTTGGTTCGTTGGTTCGTTGGTTCGTTGGTTCGTTGGTTCGTTGGTTCGTTGGTTCGTTGGATCGTTGGATCGTTGGTTCGTTGGTTCGTTGGTTCGTTGGTTCGTTGTTTCGTTGTTTCGTTGTTTCGTTGTTTCGTTGTTTCGTTGTTTCGTTGTTTCGTTGTTTCGTTGTTTCGTTGTTTCGTTGTTTCGTTGTTTCGTTGTTTCGTTGTTTCGTTGTTTCGTTGTTTCGTTGTTTCGTTGTTTCGTTGTTTCGTTGTTTCGTTGTTTCGTTGTTTCGTTGTTTCTTTGTCTCTTTGTTCGTTTGTTCGTTTGTTCTTTTGTTCGTTTGTTCGTTGGTTCGTTGGTTCGTTGGTTCTCTTCTTTCTTTGTCTCTTTGTCTCTTTGTTCGTTTATTCGTTGGTTCGTTGGTTCGTTGGTTCGTTGGTTCGTTGGTTCGTTGGTTCGTTGGTTCGTTGGTTCGTTGGTTCGTTGGTTCGTTGGTTCGTTGGTTCGTTTGTTCGTTGGTTCGTTGGTTCGTTGGTTCATTTGTTCTTTTGTTCGTTTGTTCGTTGGTTCGTTGGTTCGTTGGTTCGTTGGTTCGTTGTTTCGTTGTTTCGTTGTTTCGTTGTTTCGTTGTTTGGTTGTTTCGTTGTTTCGTTGTTTCGTTGTTTCGTTGTTTCGTTGTTTCGTTGTTTCGTTGTTTCGTTGTTTCGTTGTTTCGTTGTTTCGTTGTTTCGTTGTTTCGTTGTTTCGTTGTTTCGTTGTTTCGTTGTTTCGTTGTTTCGTTGTTTCGTTGTTTCGTTGTTTCGTTGGTTCGTTGGTTCGTTGGTTCGTTGGTTCGTTTGTTCGTTTGTTCGTTTGTTCGTTTGTTCGTTTGTTCGTTTGTTCGTTTGTTCGTTTGGTCGTTTTTTCGTTGGTTCGTTGGTTCGTTGGTTCGTTGGTTCGTTTGTTCGTTTGTTCGTTTGTTCGTTTGTTCGTTTGTTCGTTTGTTCATTTGTTCTTTTGTTCGTTGGTTCGTTGGTTCGTTGGTTCGTTGGTTCGTTGGTTCGTTGGTTCGTTGGTTCGTTGGTTCGTTGGTTCGTTGGTTCGTTTGTTCGTTTGTTCGCTGGTTCGTTGGTTCGTTGTTTCGTTGTTTCGTTGTTTCGTTGTTTCGTTGTTTCGTTGTTTCGTTGGTTCTTTTGTTTCTTTGCCTCTTTGTCTCTTTGTTCGTTTGTTCGTTTGTTCGTTTGTTCGTTTGTTCGTTTGTTCGTTGGTTCGTTGGTTCGTTGGTTCGTTGGTTCGTTGGTTCGTTGGTTCGTTGGTTCGTTGGTTCGTTGGTTCGTTGGTTCGTTGGCTCGTTGGCTCGTTGGCTCGTTGGCTCGTTGGTTCGTTGGTTCGTTGGTTCGTTGGTTCGTTGGTTCGTTGGTTCGTTGGTTCGTTGGTTCGTTGGTTCGTTGGTTCGTTGGTTCGTTGGTTCGTTGGTTCGTTGGTTCGTTGGTTCGTTGGTTCGTTGGTTCGTTGGTTCGTTGGTTCGTTGGTTCGTTGGTTCGTTGGTTCGTTGGTTCGTTGGTTCGTTGGTTCGTTGGTTCGTTGGTTCGTTGGTTCGTTGGTTCGTTGGTTCGTTGGTTCGTTGGTTCGTTGGTTCGTTGGTTCGTTGGTTCGTTGGTTCGTTGGTTCGTTGGTTCGTTGGTTCGTTGGTTCGTTGGTTCTTTTGTTTCTTTGTCTCTTTGTTCGTTTGTTCGTTTGTTCGTTTGTTCGTTTGTTCGTTTGTTCATTTGTTCTTTTGTTCGTTTGTTCGTTGGTTCGTTGGTTCGTTTGATCGTTTGTTCGTTGGTTCGTTGGTTCGTTGGTTCGTTGGTTCGTTGGTTCGTTGGTTCGTTGGTTCGTTGGTTCGTTGGTTCGTTGGTTCGTTGGTTCGTTGGTTCGTTGGTTCGTTGGTTCGTTGGTTCGAAGGTTCGTTGGTTCGTTGGTTCGTTGTTTCGTTGGTTCGTTGGTTCGTTTGTTCGTTTGTTCGTTTGTTCGTTTGTTCGTTGGTTCGTTGGTTCGTTGGTTCGTTGGTTCGTTGGTTCGTTGGTTCGTTGCTTCGTTGGTTCGTTGGTTCGTTGGTTCGTTGGTTCGTTGGTTCGTTGGTTCGTTGGTTCGTTGGTTCGTTGGTTCGTTTGTTCGTTTGTTCGTTTGTTCGTTTGTTCGTTTGTTCGTTTGTTCGTTTGTTCGTTTGTTCGTTTGTTCGTTTGTTCGTTTGTTCGTTTGTTCGTTTGGTCGTTTTTTTCGTTTGTTCGTTGTTTCGTTGGTTCGTTTGTTCGTTTGTTCGTTTGTTCGTTTGTTCGTTTGTTCGTTTGTTCGTTTGTTCGTTTGTTCGAAGGTTCGTTGGATCGTTGGTTCGTTGGTTCGTTGGTTCGTTGGTTCGTTGGTTCGTTGGTTCGTTGGTTCGTTTGTTCGTTAGTTCGTTGGTTCGTTTGTTCGTTTGTTCGTTTGTTCGTTTTTTCGTTTGTTCGTTTGTTCGTTTGTTCGTTGGTTCGTTGGTTCGTTGGTTCGTTGGTTCATTTGTTCGTTTGTTCGTTGGTTCGTTGGTTCGTTGGTTCGTTGGTTCGTTGTTTCGTTGTTTCGTTGTTTCGTTGTTTGGTTGTTTCGTTGTTTCGTTGTTTCGTTGTTTCGTTGTTTCGTTGTTTCGTTGTTTGGTTGTTTCGTTGTTTCGTTGCTTCGTTGTTTCGTTGTTTCGTTGTTTCGTTGTTTCGTTGTTTCGTTGTTTCGTTGTTTCGTTGTTTCGTTGTTTCGTTGTTTCGTTGTTTCGTTGTTTCGTTGTTTCGTTGTTTCGTTGTTTCGTTGTTTCGTTGTTTCGTTGTTTCGTTGTTTCGTTGTTTCGTTGGTTCGTTGGTTCGTTGGTTCGTTTGTTCGTTTGTTCGATTGTTCGTTTTTTCGTTTGTTCGTTTGTTCGTTTGGTCGTTTTTTCGTTTGTTCGTTGGTTCGTTGGTTCGTTGGTTCGTTGGTTCGTTTGTTCGTTTGTTCGTTTGTTCGTTTGTTCGTTTGTTCGTTTGTTCGTTTGTTCGTTTGTTCGTGTGTTCGTTTGTTCGTTTGTTCGTTGGTTCGATGTTTCGTTGTTTCGTTGTTTCGTTGTTTCGTTGTTTCGTTGTTTCGTTGTTTCGTTGTTTCGTTGTTTCCTTGTTTCGTTGTTTCGTTGTTTCGTTGTTTCGTTGTTTCGTTGTTTCGTTGTTTCGTTGTTTCGTTGTTTCGTTGTTTTCGTTGATTCGTTGATTCGTTGTTTCGTTGTTTCGTTGTTTCGTTGTTTCGTTGTTTCGTTGTTTCGTTGTTTCGTTGTTTCGTTGTTTCGTTGTTTCGTTGTTTCGTTGTTTCGTTGTTTCGTTGTTTCGTTGTTTCGTGTTTGGTTGTTTCGTTGTTTCGTTGTTTCGTTGTTCGTTGTTTCGTTGTTTCGTTGTTTCGTTGTTTCGTTGTTTCGTTGTTTCGTTGTTTCGTTGTTTCGTTGTTTCGTTGTTTCGTTGTTTCGTTGTTTCGTTGTTTCGTTGTTTCGTTGTTTCGTTGTTTCGTTGTTTCGTTGTTTCGTTGTTTCGTTGTTTCGTTGTTTCGTTGATTCGTTGATTCGTTGTTTCGTTGTTTCGTTGTTTCGTTGTTTCGTTGTTTCGTTGTTTCGTTGTTTCGTTGGTTCGTTGGTTCGTTGGTTCTTTGGTTCTTTGGTTCGTTGGTTCGTTGGTTCGTTGGTTCGTTGGCTCGTTGGTTCGTTGGTTCGTTGTTTCGTTGGTTCTTTTGTTTCTTTGTCTCTTTGTTCGTTTGTTCGTTTGTTCATTTGTTCTTTTGTTCGTTGGTTCGTTGGTTCGTTGTTTCGTTGATTCGTTGTTTCGTTGGTTCGTAGGTTCGTTGGTTCGTTGGTTCGTTGGTTCGTCTGTTCGTTTGTTCATTTGTTCTTTTGTTCGTTTGTTCGTTTGTTCGTTGGTTCGTTGGTTCGTTTGATCGTTTGTTCGTTGGTTCGTTGGTTCGTTGGTTCGTTGGTTCGTTGGTTCGTTGGTTCGTTGGTTCGTTGGTTCGTTGGTTCGTTGGTTCGTTGGTTCGTTGGTTCGTTGGTTCGTTGGATCGTTGGATCGTTGGTTCGTTGGTTCGTTGGTTCGTTGGTTCGTTGTTTCGTTGTTTCGTTGTTTCGTTGTTTCGTTGTTTCGTTGTTTCGTTGTTTCGTTGTTTCGTTGTTTCGTTGTTTCGTTGTTTCGTTGTTTCGTTGTTTCGTTGTTTCGTTGTTTCGTTGTTTCGTTGTTTCGTTGTTTCGTTGTTTCGTTGTTTCGTTGTTTCGTTGTTTCGTTGTTTCTTTGTCTCTTTGTTCGTTTGTTCGTTTGTTCTTTTGTTCGTTTGTTCGTTGGTTCGTTGGTTCGTTGGTTCTCTTCTTTCTTTGTCTCTTTGTCTCTTTGTTCGTTTATTCGTTGGTTCGTTGGTTCGTTGGTTCGTTGGTTCGTTGGTTCGTTGGTTCGCGTTCGTTTCGTTGGTTCGTTGGTTCGTTTGTGCGTTTGTTCGTTTGATTTGTTCTTTTGTTCGTTTGTTCGTTGGTTCGTTGGTTCGTTGGTTCGTTGGTTCGTTGTTTCGTTGTTTCGTTGTTTCGTTGTTTCGTTGTTTGGTTGTTTCGTTGTTTCGTTGTTTCGTTGTTTCGTTGTTTCGTTGTTTCGTTGTTTGGTTGTTTCGTTGTTTCGTTGTTTCGTTGTTTCGTTGTTTCGTTGTTTCGTTGTTTCGTTGTTTCGTTGTTTCGTTGTTTCGTTGTTTCGTTGTTTCGTTGTTTCGTTGTTTCGTTGTTTCGTTGTTTCGTTGGTTCGTTGGTTCGTTGGTTCGTTTGTTCGTTTGTTCGTTTGTTCGTTTGTTCGTTTGTTCGTTTGTTCGTTTGTTCGTTTGGTCGTTTTTTCGTTGGTTCGTTGGTTCGTTGGTTCGTTGGTTCGTTTGTTCGTTTGTTCGTTTGTTCGTTTGTTCGTTTGTTCGTTTGTTCGTTTGTTCATTTGTTCTTTTGTTCGTTGGTTCGTTGGTTCGTTGGTTCGTTGGTTCGTTGGTTCGTTGGTTCGTTGGTTCGTTGGTTCGTTGGTTCGTTGGTTCGTTGGTTCGTTGGTTCGTTGGTTCGTTTGTTCGTTTGTTCGCTGGTTCGTTGGTTCGTTGTTTCGTTGTTTCGTTGTTTCGTTGTTTCGTTGTTTCGTTGTTTCGTTGGTTCTTTTGTTTCTTTGCCTCTTTGTCTCTTTGTTCGTTTGTTCGTTTGTTCGTTTGTTCGTTTGTTCGTTTGTTCGTTGGTTCGTTGGTTCGTTGGTTCGTTGGTTCGTTGGTTCGTTGGTTCGTTGGTTCGTTGGTTCGTTGGCTCGTTGGCTCGTTGGCTCGTTGGCTCGTTGGTTCGTTGGTTCGTTGGTTCGTTGGTTCGTTGGTTCGTTGGTTCGTTGGTTCGTTGGTTCGTTGGTTCGTTGGTTCGTTGGTTCGTTGGTTCGTTGGTTCGTTGGTTCGTTGGTTCGTTGGTTCGTTGGTTCGTTGGTTCGTTGGTTCGTTGGTTCGTTGGTTCGTTGGTTCGTTGGTTCGTTGGTTCGTTGGTTCGTTGGTTCGTTGGTTCGTTGGTTCGTTGGTTCGTTGGTTCGTTGGTTCTTTTGTTTCTTTGTCTCTTTGTTCG
>NW_027486024.1:0-2500 GCF_050908995.1 Andrena cerasifolii
GACAATCGGTCCGTCGGTCGGTCGTTCGGTCGGTCTGTCAGTCGGTCAGTCGGTCAGTCGGTCAGTCGGTCAGTCGGTCAGTCGGTCGGTCAGTCGGACAATCGGTCGGTCGGTCAGTCGGTCAGTCGGACAGTCAGTCCGTCGGTCGGTCGGTCGGTCGGTCAGTCGGACAATCGGTCGGTCCGTCGGTCGGTCGGTCGGTCGGTCGGTCGGTCGGTCGGTCGGTCGGTCGTTCGGTCGGTCGGTCGGTCGGTCGGTCGGTCCGTCGGTCAGTCGATCAGTTGTTCGGTCAGTCGGTCAGTCAGTCCGTCGGTCGGTCGGTCGGTCGGTCGGTCGGTCGGTCTGTTCGTTCGGTCGGTCTGTCGGTCGGTCGGTCGGTCAGTCGGTCGGTCCGTCGGTCAGTCGGTCCGTCGGTCAGTCGGTCAGTCGGTCAGTTGGTCGTTCGGTCGGTCGGTCGGTCGGTCGGTCGGTCGGTCGATCGATCGGTCGGTCGGTCGGTCGGTCAGTCGGTCGGTCGGTCGGTCGGTCGGTCGGTCGGTCGGTCGGTCGGTCGGTCTGTCAGTCGGTCAGTCGTTCAGTCGGTCAGTCGGTCAGTCGGTCAGTCGGTCGGTCGGTCGGTCAGTCGGTCAGTCGGTCAGTCGGTCAGTCGGTCGGTCAGTCGGGCAATCGGTCGGTCGGTCGGTCGGTCGGTCCGTCGGTCAGTCGGTCAGTCGGTCAGTTGGTCAGTCGGTCAGTCGGTCAGTCGGTCAGTCGGTCGGTCAGTCGGACAATCGGTCGGTCGGTCGGTCGGTCGGTCGGTCCGTCGGTCGGTCGGCCGGTCGGTCGGTCGGTCGGTCGGTCGGTCGGTCGTTCGGTCGGTCGGTCGGTCGGTCGGTCGGTCCGTCGGTCAGTCGATCAGTTGTTCGGTCAGTCGGTCAGTCAGTCCGTCGGTCGGTCGGTCGGTCGGTCGGTCGGTCGGTCGGTCGTTCGTTCGGTCGGTCTGTCGGTCGGTCAGTCGGTCAGTCGGTCAGTCGGTCGGTCAGTCGGACAATCGGTCGGTCGGTCGGTCGGTCGGTCGGTCGGTCGGTCGGTCGGTCGGTCGGTCGGTCGGTCGGTCGGTCTGTCAGTCGGTCAGTCGGTCAGTTGGTCAGTCGGTCAGTCGGTCGGTCAGTCGGACAATCGGTCGGTCGGTCAGTCGGTCAGTCGGTCAGTCAGTCCGTCGGTCGGTCGGTCGGTCGGTTGGTCGGTCGGTCGGTCAGTCGGTCAGTCAGTCCGTCGGTCGGTCGGTCGGTCGGTCGGTCAGTCGGTCAGTCGGTCAGTCGGTCGGTCCGTCGGTCAGTCGGTCCGTCGGTCAGTCGGTCAGTCGGTCAGTTGGTCAGTCGGTCAGTCGGTCAGTCGGTCGGTCGGTCGGTCGGTCGGTCGGTCGGTCGGTCTGTCAGTCGGTCAGTCGTTCAGTCGGTCAGTCGGTCAGTCGGTCAGTCGGTCGGTCGGTCGGTCGGTCGGTCGGTCGGTCGGTCGGTCTGTCAGTCGGTCAGTCGGTCAGTCGGTCAGTCGGTCAGTCGGTCGGTCAGTCGGACAATCGGTCGGTCGGTCAGTCGGTCAGTCGGTCAGTCAGTCCGTCGGTCGGTCGGTCGGTCGGTTGGTCGGTCGGTCGGTCAGTCGGTCAGTCAGTCCGTCGGTCGGTCGGTCGGTCGGTCGGTCAGTCGGTCAGTCGGTCAGTTGGTCAGTCGGTCAGTCGGTCAGTCGGTCAGTCGGTCGGTCAGTCGGACAATCGGTCGGTCGGTCGGTCGGTCGGTCGGTCCGTCGGTCGGTCGGCGGTCGGTCGGTCGGTCGGTCGGTCGGTCGGTCGGTCGGTCAGTCGGTCGGTAGGTCGGTCGGTCGGTCAGTCGTTCAGTCGGTCAGTCGGTCAGTTGGTCGGTCGGTCGGTCGTTCGGTCGGTCGGTCGGTCGGTCAGTCGGTCAGTCGGTCAGTCGGTCGGTCCGTCGGTCAGTCGGTCCGTCGGTCAGTCGGTCAGTCGGTCAGTTGGTCGGTCTTTCGGTCAGTCGGTCAGTCAGTCCGTCCGTCGGTCGGTTGGTCGGTCGGTCGTTCGGTCGGTCGGTCGTCGGATGGTCGGTCGGTCGGTCAGTCTGTCAGTCGGTCAGTCGTTCAGTTGGTCGGTCAGTCGGTCAGTCGGTCAGTCAGTCCGTCGGTCGGTCGGTCGGTCGGTCGGTCGGTCAGTCGGACAATCGGTCCGTCGGTCGGTCGTTCGGTCGGTCTGTCAGTCGGTCAGTCGGTCAGTCGGTCAGTCGGTCAGTCGGTCAGTCGGTCGGTCAGTCGGACAATCGGTCGGTCGGTCAGTCGGTCAGTCGGACAGTCAGTCCGTCGGTCGGTCGGTCGGTCGGTCAGTCGGACAATCGGTCGGTCCGTCGGTCGGTCGGTCGGTCGGTCGGTCGGTCGGTCGGTCGGTCGGTCGTTCGGTCGGTCGGTCGGTCGGTCGGTCGGTCCGTCGGTCAGTCGATCAGTTGTTCGGTCAGTCGGTCAG
>NW_027486024.1:15000-17500 GCF_050908995.1 Andrena cerasifolii
GTCAGTCGGTCAGTCGGTCAGTCGGTCGGTCGGTCGGTCGGTCGGTCGGTCGGTCTGTCAGTCGGTCAGTCGTTCAGTCGGTCAGTCGGTCAGTCGGTCAGTCGGTCGGTCGGTCGGTCGGTCGGTCGGTCGGTCGGTCGGTCTGTCAGTCGGTCAGTCGGTCAGTCGGTCAGTCGGTCAGTCGGTCGGTCAGTCGGACAATCGGTCGGTCGGTCAGTCGGTCAGTCGGTCAGTCAGTCCGTCGGTCGGTCGGTCGGTCGGTTGGTCGGTCGGTCGGTCAGTCGGTCAGTCAGTCCGTCGGTCGGTCGGTCGGTCGGTCGGTAAGTCGGTCAGTCGGTCAGTCGGTCGGTCCGTCGGTCAGTCGGTCCGTCGGTCAGTCGGTCAGTCGGTCAGTTGGTCAGTCGGTCAGTCGGTCAGTCGGTCAGTCGGTCGGTCAGTCGGACAATCGGTCGGTCGGTCGGTCGGTCGGTCGGTCGGTCGGTCGGTCGGTCGGTCTGTCAGTCGGTCAGTCGGTCAGTCGGACAATCGGTCGGTCCGTCGGTCGGTCGGTCGGTCGGTCGGTCGGTCGGTCGGTCGGTCGGTCGGTCGGTCGGTCGGTCGTTCGGTCGGTCGGTCGGTCGGTCGGTCGGTCCGTCGGTCAGACGATCAGTTGTTCGGTCAGTCGGTCAGCCAGTCCGTCGGTCGGTCGGTCGGTCGGTCGGTCGGTCGGTCGTTCGTTCGGTCGGTCTGTCGGTCGGTCGGTCGGTCAGTCGGTCGGTCCGTCGGTCAGTCGGTCCGTCGGTCAGTCGGTCAGTCGGTCAGTTGGTCGTTCGGTCGGTCGGTCGGTCGGTCGGTCGGTCGGTCGGTCGGTCGGTCGATCGATCGGTCGGTCGGTCGGTCGGTCAGTCGGTCGGTCGGTCGGTCGGTCGGTCGGTCGGTCGGTCGGTCGGTCGGTCTGTCAGTCGGTCAGTCGTTCAGTCGGTCAGTCGGTCAGTCGGTCAGTCGGTCGGTCGGTCGGTCAGTCGGTCAGTCGGTCAGTCGGTCAGTCGGTCGGTCAGTCGGGCAATCGGTCGGTCGGTCGGTCGGTCGGTCCGTCGGTCAGTCGGTCAGTCGGTCAGTTGGTCAGTCGGTCAGTCGGTCAGTCGGTCAGTCGGTCGGTCAGTCGGACAATCGGTCGGTCGGTCGGTCGGTCGGTCGGTCCGTCGGTCGGTCGGCCGGTCGGTCGGTCGGTCGGTCGGTCGGTCGGTCGTTCGGTCGGTCGGTCGGTCGGTCGGTCGGTCCGTCGGTCAGTCGATCAGTTGTTCGGTCAGTCGGTCAGTCAGTCCGTCGGTCGGTCGGTCGGTCGGTCGGTCGGTCGGTCGGTCGTTCGTTCGGTCGGTCTGTCGGTCGGTCAGTCGGTCAGTCGGTCAGTCGGTCAGTCGGTCGGTCGGTCAGTCGGTCAGTCGGTCAGTCAGTCCGTCGGTCGGTCGGTTGGTCGTTCAGTCGGTCGGTCAGTCGTTTAGTCGGTCAGTCGGTCAGTTGGTCGGTCGGTCGGTCGTTCGGTCGGTCGGTCGGTCGGTCGGTCGGTCAGTCGGTCAGTCGGTCAGTCGGTCGGTCCGTCGGTCAGTCGGTCCGTCGGTCAGTCGGTCAGTCGGTCAGTTGGTTGTTCGGTCGGTCGGTCGGTCGGTCGGTCGGTCGGTCGGTCGATCGGTCGGTCGGTCGGTCGGTCGGTCGGTCAGTCGGTCGGTCGGTCGGTCGGTCGGTCGGTCGGTCGGTCGGTCGGTCTGTCAGTCGGTCAGTCGTTCAGTCGGTCAGTCGGTCAGTCGGTCAGTCGGTCGGTCGGTCGGTCGGTCGGTCGGTCGGTCTGTCAGTCGGTCAGTCGGTCAGTCGGTCAGTCGGTCAGTCGGTCGGTCAGTCGGACAATCGGTCGGTCGGTCAGTCGGTCAGTCGGTCAGTCAGTCCGTCGGTCGGTCGGTCGTTCGGTTGGTCGGTCGGTCGGTCAGTCGGTCAGTCAGTCCGTCGGTCGGTCGGTCGGTCGGTCGGTCGGTCAGTCGGTCAGTCGGTCAGTCGGTCAGTCGGTCGGTCCGTCGGTCGGTCGGTCGGTCGGTCGGTCGGTCGGTCGGTCGGTCGGTCGGTCGGTCGGTCTGTCAGTCGGTCAGTCGGTCAGTCGGTCAGTCGGTCAGTCGGCCGGTCAGTCGGACAATCGGTCGGTCGGTCAGTCGGTCAGTCGGTCAGTCGGTCAGTCGGTCAGTCGGTCGGTCAGTCGGACAATCGGTCGGTCGGTCGGTCGGTCGGTCCGTCGGTCGGTCGGCCGGTCGGTCGGTCGGTCGGTCGGTCGGTCGGTCGGTCGGTCGGTCGGTCGGTCGTTCGGTCGGTCGGTCGGTCGGTCGGTCGGTCGGTCGGTCCGTCGGTCAGTCGGTCGGTCGGTCAGTCGGTCAGTCGGTCAGTCGGTCGGTCGGTCGGTCAGTCGGTCAGTCGGTCAGTCGGTCAGTCGGTCGGTCAGTCGGGCAATCGGTCGGTCGGTCGGTCGGTCGGTCGGTCG
>NW_027486024.1:22500-25000 GCF_050908995.1 Andrena cerasifolii
GTCGGTCGGTCGGCCGGTCGGTCGGTCGGTCGGTCGGTCGGTCGGTCGGTCGGTCGGTCGGTCGGTCGTTCGGTCGGTCGGTCGGTCGGTCGGTCGGTCGGTCGGTCCGTCGGTCAGTCGGTCGGTCGGTCAGTCGGTCAGTCGGTCAGTCGGTCGGTCGGTCGGTCAGTCGGTCAGTCGGTCAGTCGGTCAGTCGGTCGGTCAGTCGGGCAATCGGTCGGTCGGTCGGTCGGTCGGTCGGTCGGTCGGTCGGTCGGTCGGTCGGTCGGTCGGTCGGTCTGTCAGTCGGTCAGTCGGTCAGTCGGTCAGTCGGTCGGTCAGTCGGGCAATCGGTCGGTCGGTCGGTCGGTCGGTCGGTCGGTCGGTCGGTCGTTCGGTCGGTCGGTCGGTCGGTCAGTCGGTCAGTCGGTCAGTCGGTCGGTCCGTCGGTCAGTCGGTCCGTCGGTCAGTCGGTCAGTCGGTCAGTTGGTCGGTCTTTCGGTCAGTCGGTCAGTCAGTCCGTCCGTCGGTCGGTTGGTCGGTCGGTCGTTCGGTCGGTCGGTCGGTCGGTCGGATGGTCGGTCGGTCGGTCAGTCTGTCAGTCGGTCAGTCAGTCCGTCCGTCGGTCGGTCGGTCGGTCGGTCGGTCGGTCGTTCGGTCGGTCGGTCGGTCGGTCGGATGGTCGGTCAGTCGGTCAGTCAGTCCGTCGGTCGGTCGGTCGGTCGGTCGGTCGGTCGGTCGGTCGTTCGTTCGGTCGGTCGGTCGGTCGGTCGGACGGTCGGACGGTCGGTCGCTCGGTCGGTCGGTCGGTCGGTCGGTCGGTCAGTCGTTCAGTCGGTCAGTCGGTCAGTTGGTCGGTCGGTCGGTCGTTCGGTCGGTCGGTCGGTCGGTCAGTCGGTCAGTCGGTCAGTCGGTCGGTCCGTCGGTCAGTCGGTCCGTCGGTCAGTCTGTCAGTCGGTCAGTCGGTCAGTTGGTCGGTCAGTCGGTCAGTCGGTCAGTCAGTCCGTCGGTCGGTCGGTCGGTCGGTCGGTCGGTCAGTCGGACAATCGGTCGGTCGGTCGGTCGGTCGGTCGGTCGGTCGGTCGGTCGGTCGGTCGGTCGGTCTGTCAGTCGGTCAGTCGGTCAGTCGGTCAGTCGGTCAGTCGGTCGGTCAGTCGGACAATCGGTCGGTCGGTCAGTCGGTCAGTCGGTCAGTCAGTCCGTCGGTCGGTCGGTCGGTCGGTTGGTCGGTCGGTCGGTCGGTCAGTCGGTCAGTCAGTCCGTCGGTCGGTCGGTCGGTCGGTCGGTCGGTCAGTCGGTCAGTCGGTCAGTCGGTCGGTCCGTCGGTCAGTCGGTCCGTCGGTCAGTCGGTCAGTCGGTCAGTTGGTCAGTCGGACAATCGGTCGGTCGGTCAGTCGGTCAGTCGGTCAGTCAGTCCGTCGGTCGGTCGGTTGGTCGTTCAGTCGGTCGGTCAGTCGTTTAGTCGGTCAGTCGGTCAGTTGGTCGGTCGGTCGGTCGTTCGGTCGGTCGGTCGGTCGGTCGGTCGGTCGGTCGGTCAGTCGGTCAGTCGGTCAGTCGGTCGGTCCGTCGGTCAGTCGGTCCGTCGGTCAGTCGGTCAGTCGGTCAGTTGGTCGTTCGGTCGGTCGGTCGGTCGGTCGGTCGGTCGGTCGGTCGATCGGTCGGTCGGTCGGTCGGTCAGTCGGACGGTCGGTCGGTCGGTCGGTCGGTCGGTCGGTCGGTCTGTCAGTCGGTCAGTCGGTCGGTCCGTCGGTCAGTCGGTCCGTCGGTCAGTCGGTCAGTCGGTCGGTCAGTCGGACAATCGGTCGGTCGGTCAGTCTGTCAGTCGGTCAGTCAGTCCGTCCGTCAGTCGGTCAGTCGGTCAGTCGGTCGGTCAGTCGGACAATCGGTCGGTCGGTCAGTCGGTCAGTCGGTCAGTCAGTCCGTCGGTCGGTCGGTCGGTCGGTTGGTCGGTCGGTCGGTCAGTCGGTCAGTCAGTCCGTCGGTCGGTCGGTCGGTCGGTCGGTCGGTCAGTCGGTCAGTCGGTCAGTCGGTCGGTCCGTCGGTCAGTCGGTCCGTCGGTCAGTCGGTCAGTCGGTCAGTTGGTCAGTCGGACAATCGGTCGGTCGGTCAGTCGGTCAATCGGTCAGTCAGTCCGTCGGTCGGTCGGTTGGTCGTTCAGTCGGTCGGTCAGTCGTTTAGTCGGTCAGTCGGTCAGTTGGTCGGTCGGTCGGTCGTTCGGTCGGTCGGTCGGTCGGTCGGTCGGTCGGTCGAGTCGGTCGGTCAGTCGGTCAGTCGGTCAGTCGGTCGGTCCGTCGGTCAGTCGGTCCGTCGGTCAGTCGGTCAGTCGGTCAGTTGGTCGTTCGGTCGGTCGGTCGGTCGGTCGGTCGGTCGGTCGGTCGATCGGTCGGTCGGTCGGTCGGTCAGTCGGTCGGACGGTCGGTCGGTCGGTCGGTCGGTCGGTCGGTCTGTCAGTCGGTCAGTCGGTCGGTCCGTCGGTCAGTCGGTCCGTCGGTCAGTCGGTCAGTCGGTCGGTCAGTCGACA
>NW_027486026.1:0-2500 GCF_050908995.1 Andrena cerasifolii
AACAACGAAACAACGAAACAACGAAACAACGAAACAACGAACAAACGAACAAACGAACAAACGAACAAACGAACAAACGAACAAACGAACAAACGAACAAACGAACAAACGAACAAACGAACAAACGAACAAACGAACAAACGAACAAACGAACAAACGAACAAACGAACAAACGAACAAACGAACAAACGAACAAACGAACAAACGAACAAACGAACAAACGAACAAACGAACAAACGAACAAACGAACAAACGAACAAAGGAACAAACGAACAAACGAACAAACGAACAAACGAACCAACGAAACAACGAAACAACGAAACAACGAACCAACGAACCAACGAACCAACGAACCAACGAACCAACGAACCAACGAACCAACGAACCAACGAACCAACGAACCAACGAACCAACGAACCAACGAACCAACGAACCAACGAACCAACGAACCAACGAACCAACGAACCAACGAACCAACGAACCAACGAACCAACGAACCAACGAACCAACGAACCAACGAACCAACGAACCAACGAACCAACGAACCAACGAACCAACGAACCAACGAAATAACGAAACAACGAACCAACGAACCAACGAACCAACGAACCAACGAACCAACGAACCAACGAACCAACGAACCAACGAACCAACGAACCAACGAACCAACGAACCAACGAACCAACGAACCAACGTACCAACGAACCAACGAACCAACGAACCAACGAACCAACGAACCAACGAACCAACGAACCAACGAACCAACGAACCAACGAACCAACGAACCAACGAACCAACGAAACAACGAACCAACGAACAAACGAACAAACGAACCAACGAACCAACGAACCAACGAACCAACGAACCAACGAACCAACGAACCAACGAACCAACGAACCAACGAACCAACGAACCAACGAACCAACGAACCAACGAACCAACGAACCAACGAACCAACGAACCAACGCACCAACGCACCAACGAACCAACGAACCAACGAACCAACGAACCAACGAACAAACGAACAAACGAACAAACGAACAAACGAACAGACGAACAAACGAACAAACGAACAAACGAACAAACGAACAAACGAACAAACGAACAAACGAACAAAGGAACCAACGAACCAACGAACCAACGAACCAACGAAACAACGAACCAAAGATCCAACGAACCAACGGACCAACGAACCAACGAACAAACGAACAAACGAACAAACGAACAAACGAACAAACGAAAAAACGACCAAACGAACAAACGAACAAACGAACAAACGAACAAACGAACAAACGAACAAACGAACAAACGAACAAACGAACAAACGAACAAACGAACAAACGAACAAACGAACAAACGAACAAACGAACAAACGAACAAACGAACAAACGAACAAACGAACAAACGAACAAACGAACAAACGAACAAACGAACAAACGAACAAACGAACAAACGAACAAACGAACAAACGAACAAACGAACAACGAACCAACGAACCAACGAACCAACGAACCAACGAACCAACGAACCAACGAACCAACGAACCAACGAACCAACGAACCAACGAACCAAAGAACCAAAGAACCAACGAACCAACGAACAAACGAAAAAACGACCAAACGAACAAACGAACAAACGAACAAACGAACAAACGAACAAACGAACAAACGAACAAACGAACAAACGAACAAACGAACAAACGAACAAACGAACAAACGAACAAACGAACAAACGAACAAACGAACAAACGAACAAACGAACAAACGAACAAACGAACAAACGAACAAACGAACAAACGAACAAACGAACAAACGAACAAACGAACAAACGAACAAACGAACAAACGAACAAACGAACAAACGAACAAACGAACAAACGAACAAACGAACAAACGAACAAACGAACAAACGAACAAACGAACAAACGAACAAACGAACAAACGAACAAACGAACAAACGAACAAACGAACAAACGAACAAACGAACAAACGAACAAACGAACAAACGAACAAACGAACAAACGAACAAACGAACAAACGAACAAACGAACAAACGAACAAACGAACAAACGAACAAACGAACAAACGAACAAACGAACAAACGAACAAACGAACAACGAACCAACGAACAAACGAACAAACGAACAAACGAACAAACGAACAAACGAACAAACGAACAAACGAACAAACGAACAAACGAACAAACGAACAAACGAACAAACGAACAAACGAACAAACGAACAAACGAACAAACGAACAAACGAACAAACGAACAAACGAACAAACGAACCAACGAAACAACGAAACAACGAAACAACGAAACAACGAAACAACGAAACAACGAAACAACGAAACAACGAAACAACGAAACAACGAAACAACGAAACAACGAAACAACGAAACAACGAAACAACGAAACAACGAAACAACGAAACAACGAACAAACGAACAAACGAACAAACGAACAAACGAACAAACGAACAAACGAACAAACGAACAAGC
>NW_027486026.1:7500-27363 GCF_050908995.1 Andrena cerasifolii
AACCAACGAACCAAAGAACCAACGAGCCAACGAACCAACGAACCAACGAACAAACGAACCAACGAACCAACGAACCAACGAACCAACGAACAAACGAACAAACGAACAAACGAACAAACGAACAAACGAACAAGCGAACAAACGAACAAACGAACAAACGAACCAACGAACCAACGAACCAACGAACCAACGAAACAACGGACCAACGAACCAACGAACCAACGAACCAACGAACCAACGAACCAACGAACCAACGAACCAACGAACCAACGAACCAACGAACCAACGAACCAACGGACCAACGGACCAACGGACCAACGGACCAACGGACCAACGAACCAACGAACCAACGAACCAACGAACCAACGAACCAACGAACCAACGGACCAACGGACCAACGAACCAACGAACCAACGAACCAACGAACCAACGAACCAACGAACAAACGAACAAACGAACAAACGAACCAACGAACAAACGAACAAACGAACAAACGAACCAATGAACCAACGAACCAACGAACCAACGAAACAACGGACCAACGAACCAACGAACCAACGAACCAACGAACCAACGAACCAACGAACCAACGAACCAACGAACCAACGAAACAACGAACCAACGGACCAACGGACCAACGGACCAACGGACCAACGGACCAACGGACCAACGAACCAACGAACCAACGAACCAACGAACCAACGAACCAACGAACCAACGGACCAACGGAACAACGGACCAACGGACCAACGAACCAACGAACCAACGAACCAACGAACCAACGAACAAACGAACAAACGAACAAACGAACAAACGAACAAACGAACAAACGAACAAACGAACAAACGAACAAACGAACAAACGAACAAACGAACAAACGAACAAACGAACAAACGAACAAACGAACAAACGAACAAACGAACAAACGAACAAACGAACAAACGAACAAACGAACAAACGAACAAACGAACAAACGAACAAACGAACAAACGAACAAACGAACAAACGAACAAACGAACAAACGAACAAACGAACCAACGAACCAACGAACCAACGAACCAACGAACAAACGAACAAACGAACAAACGAACAAACGAACAAACGAACAAACGAACAAACGAACAAACGAACAAACGAACAAACGATCAAACGAACCAACGAACCAACGAACCAACGAACCAACGAACCAACGAAACAACGGACCAACGAACCAACGAACCAACGAACCAACGAACCAACGAACCAACGAACCAACGAACCAACGAACCAACGAACCAACGAACCAACGAACCAACTAACCAACGGACCAACGGACCAACGGACCAACGAACCAACGAACCAACGAACCAACGAACCAACGAACCAACGAACCAACGGACCAACGGACCAACGGACCAACGGACCAACGGACCAACGAACCAACGAACCAACGAACCAACGAACCAACGAACAAACGAACAAACGAACAAACGAACAAACGAACAAACGAACCAACGAACCAACGAACCAACGAACCAACGAACCAACGAACCAACGAACCAACGAACAAACGATCCAACGAACCAACGAACCAACGAACCAACGAGCCAACGCACAAACGCACAATCGAACAAAGAAACAACGAACCAACGAACCAACGAACCAACGAACCAAAGAACCAACGAGCCAACGAGCCAACGAACCAACGAACCAACGAACAAACGAACCAACGAACCAACGAACCAACGAACCAACGAACAAACGGACAAACGAACAAACGAACAAACGAACAAACGAACAAACGAACAAACGAACAAACGAACAAACGAACAAACGAACAAACGAACAAACGAACAAACGAACAAACGAACAAACGAATAAACGAACAAACGAACAAACGAACAAACGAACAAACGAACAAACGAACAAACGAACAAACGAACAAACGAACAAACGAACAAACGAACAAACGAACAAACGAACAAACGAACAAACGAACAAACGAACAAACGAACAAACGAACAAACGAACAAACGAACAAACGAACAAACGAACAAACGAACAAACGAACAAACGAACAAACGAACAAACGAACAAACGAACAAACGAACAAACGAACAAACGAACAAACGAACAAACGAACAAACGAACAAACGAACAAACGAACAAACGAACAAACGAACAAACGAACAAACGAACAAACGAACAAACGAACAAACGAACAAACGAACAAACGAACAAACGAACAAACGAACAAACGAACAAACGAACAAACGAACAAACGAACAAACGAACAAACGAACAAACGAACCAACGAACCAACGAAACAACGGACCAACGAACCAACGAACCAACGAACCAACGAACCAACGAACCAACGAACCAACGAACCAACGAACCAACGAACCAACGAACCAACGGACCAACGGACCAACGGACCAACGGACCAACGGACCAACGAACCAACGAACCAACGAACCAACGAACCAACGAACCAACGAACCAACGAACCAACGAACCAACGAACCAACGAACAAACGAACCAACGAACCAACGAACCAACGAACCAACGAGCCAACGCACAAACGAACAATCGAACAAAGAAACAACGAACCAACGAACCAACGAACCAAAGAACCAACGAACCAACGAACAAACGAACAAACGAACCAACGAACCAACGAGCCAACGCACAAACGAACAATCGAACAAAGAAACAACGAACCAACGAACCAACGAACCAAAGAACCAACGAGCCAACGAACCAACGAACCAACGAACAAACGAACCAACGAACCAACGAACCAACGAACCAACGAACAAACGAACAAACGAACAAACGAACAAACGAACAAACGAACAAACGAACAAACGAACAAACGAACAAACGAACAAACGAACCAACGAACCAACGAACCAACGAACCAACGAACCAACGAAACAACGGACCAACGAACCAACGAACCAACGAACCAACGAACCAACGAACCAACGAACCAACGAACCAACGAACCAACGAACCAACGAACCAACGAACCAACGAACCAACGGACCAACGGACCAACGGACCAACGGACCAACGGACCAACGAACCAGCGAACCAACGAACCAACGAACCAACGAACCAACGAACCAACGGACCAACGGACCAACGAACCAACGAACCAACGAACCAACGAACCAACGAACCAACGAACAAACGAACAAACGAACAAACGAACCAACGAACCAACGAACCAACGAACCAACGAACCAACGAAACAACGAACCAACGAACCAACGAACCAACGAACCAACGAACCAACGAAACAACGGACCAACGAACCAACGAACCAACGAACCAACGAACCAACGAACCAACGAACCAACGAACCAACGAACCAACGAACCAACGAACCAACGGACCAACGGACCAACGGACCAACGGACCAACGGACCAACGAACCAACGAACCAACGAACCAACGAACCAACGAACCAACGAACCAACGAACCAACGAACCAACGAACCAACGAACAAACGAACCAACGAACCAACGAACCAACGAACCAACGAGCCAACGCACAAACGAACAATCGAACAAAGAAACAACGAACCAACGAACCAACGAACCAAAGAACCAACGAGCCAACGAACCAACGAACCAACGAACAAACGAACCAACGAACCAACGAACCAACGAGCCAACGCACAAACGAACAATCGAACAAAGAAACAACGAACCAACGAACCAACGAACCAAAGAACCAACGAACCAACGAACAAACGAACAAACGAACCAACGAACCAACGAGCCAACGCACAAACGAACAATCGAACAAAGAAACAACGAACCAACGAACCAACGAACCAAAGAACCAACGAGCCAACGAACCAACGAACCAACGAACCAACGAACCAACGAACAAACGAACAAACGAACAAACGAACCAACGAACCAACGAACCAACGAACCAACGAACCAACGAACAAACGAACAAACGAACAAACGAACCAACGAACCAACGAACCAACGAACCAACGAACCAACGAAACAACGAACCAACGAACCAACGAACCAACGAACCAACGAACCAACGAAACAACGGACCAACGAACCAACGAACCAACGAACCAACGAACCAACGAACCAACGAACCAACGAACCAACGAACCAACGAACCAACGAACCAACGAACCAACGGACCAACGGACCAACGGACCAACGGACCAACGGACCAACGAACCAACGAACCAACGAACCAACGAACCAACGAACCAACGAACCAACGAACCAACGAACCAACGAACCAACGAACAAACGAACCAACGAACCAACGAACCAACGAACCAACGAGCCAACGCACAAACGAACAATCGAACAAAGAAACAACGAACCAACGAACCAACGAACCAAAGAACCAACGAGCCAACGAACCAACGAACCAACGAACAAACGAACCAACGAACCAACGAACCAACGAGCCAACGCACAACGAACAATCGAACAAAGAAACAACGAACCAACGAACCAACGAACCAAAGAACCAACGAACCAACGAACAAACGAACAAACGAACCAACGAACCAACGAGGCAACGCACAAACGAACAATCGAACAAAGAAACAACGAACCAACGAACCAACGAACCAACGAACCAACGAACCAACGAACCAACGAACCAACGAACCAACGAACCAACGAACCAACGAACCAACGAACCAACGAACCAACGGACCAACCGACCAACGGACCAACGGACCAACGGACCAACCGAACCAACGAACCAACGAACCAACGAACCAACGAACCAACGAACCAACGAACCAACGAACCAACGAACCAACGAACAAACGAACCAACGAACCAACGAACCAACGAACCAACGAGCCAACGCACAAACGAACAATCGAACAAAGAAACAACGAACCAACGAACCAACGAACCAAAGAACCAACGAGCCAACGAACCAACGAACCAACGAACAAACGAACCAACGAACCAACGAACCAACGAGCCAACGCACAAACGAACAATCGAACAAAGAAACAACGAACCAACGAACCAACGAACCAAAGAACCAACGAACCAACGAACAAACGAACAAACGAACCAACGAACCAACGAGCCAACGCACAAACGAACAATCGAACAAAGAAACAACGAACCAACGAACCAACGAACCAAAGAACCAACGAGCCAACGAACCAACGAACCAACGAACCAACGAACCAACGAACAAACGAACAAACGAACAAACGAACCAACGAACCAACGAACCAACGAACCAACGAACCAACGAACAAACGAACAAACGAACAAACGAACCAACGAACCAACGAACCAACGAACCAACGAACCAACGAAACAACGAACCAACGAACCAACGAACCAACGAACCAACGAACCAACGAAACAACGGACCAACGAACCAACGAACCAACGAACCAACGAACCAACGAACCAACGGACCAACGGACCAACGGACCAACGGACCAACGGACCAACGAACCAACGAACCAACGAACCAACGAACCAACGAACCAACGAACCAACGAACCAACGAACCAACGAACCAACGAACAAACGAACCAACGAACCAACGAACCAACGAACCAACGAGCCAACGCACAAACGAACAATCGAACAAAGAAACAACGAACCAACGAACCAACGAACCAAAGAACCAACGAACCAACGAACAAACGAACAAACGAACCAACGAACCAACGAGCCAACGCACAAACGAACAATCGAACAAAGAAACAACGAACCAACGAACCAACGAACCAAAGAACCAACGAGCCAACGAACCAACGAACCAACGAACAAACGAACCAACGAACCAACGAACCAACGAACCAACGAACAAACGAACAAACGAACAAACGAACAAACGAACAAACGAACAAACGAACAAACGAACAAACGAACAAACGAACAAACGAACCAACGAACCAACGAACCAACGAACCAACGAAACAACGGACCAACGAACCAACGAACCAACGAACCAACGAACCAACGAACCAACGAACCAACGAACCAACGAACCAACGAACCAACGAACCAACGAACCAACGAACCAACGAACCAACGGACCAACGGACCAACGGACCAACGGACCAACGGACCAACGAACCAGCGAACCAACGAACCAACGAACCAACGAACCAACGAACCAACGGACCAACGGACCAACGAACCAACGAACCAACGAACCAACGAACCAACGAACCAACGAACAAACGAACAAACGAACAAACGAACCAACGAACCAACGAACCAACGAACCAACGAACCAACGAAACAACGAACCAACGAACCAACGAACCAACGAACCAACGAACCAACGAAACAACGGACCAACGAACCAACGAACCAACGAACCAACGAACCAACGAACCAACGAACCAACGAACCAACGAACCAACGAACCAACGAACCAACGGACCAACGGACCAACGGACCAACGGACCAACGGACCAACGAACCAACGAACCAACGAACCAACGAACCAACGAACCAACGAACCAACGAACCAACGAACCAACGAACCAACGAACAAACGAACCAACGAACCAACGAACCAACGAACCAACGAGCCAACGCACAAACGAACAATCGAACAAAGAAACAACGAACCAACGAACCAACGAACCAAAGAACCAACGAGCCAACGAACCAACGAACCAACGAACAAACGAACCAACGAACCAACGAACCAACGAGCCAACGCACAAACGAACAATCGAACAAAGAAACAACGAACCAACGAACCAACGAACCAAAGAACCAACGAACCAACGAACAAACGAACAAACGAACCAACGAACCAACAAGCCAACGCACAAACGAACAATCGAACAAAGAAACAACGAACCAACGAACCAACGAACCAAAGAACCAACGAGCCAACGAACCAACGAACCAACGAACCAACGAACAAACGAACAAACGAACAAACGAACCAACGAACCAACGAACCAACGAACCAACGAAACAACGAACAAACGAACAAACGAACAAACGAACCAACGAACCAACGAACCAACGAACCAACGAACCAACGAAACAACGAACCAACGAACCAACGAACCAACGAACCAACGAACCAACGAAACAACGGACCAACGAACCAACGAACCAACGAACCAACGAACCAACGAACCAACGAACCAACGAACCAACGAACCAACGAACCAACGAACCAACGGACCAACGGACCAACGGACCAACGGACCAACGGACCAACGAACCAACGAACCAACGAACCAACGAACCAACGAACCAACGAACCAACGAACCAACGAACCAACGAACCAACGAACAAACGAACCAACGAACCAACGAACCAACGAACCAACGAGCCAACGCACAAACGAACAATCGAACAAAGAAACAACGAACCAACGAACCAACGAACCAAAGAACCAACGAGCCAACGAACCAACGAACCAACGAACAAACGAACCAACGAACCAACGAACCAACGAGCCAACGCACAAACGAACAATCGAACAAAGAAACAACGAACCAACGAACCAACGAACCAAAGAACCAACGAACCAACGAACAAACGAACAAACGAACCAACGAACCAACGAGCCAACGCACAAACGAACAATCGAACAAAGAAACAACGAACCAACGAACCAACGAACCAACGAACCAACGAACCAACGAACCAACGAACCAACGAACCAACGAACCAACGAACCAACGAACCAACGAACCAACGGACCAACGGACCAACGGACCAACGGACCAACGGACCAACGAACCAACGAACCAACGAACCAACGAACCAACGAACCAACGAACCAACGAACCAACGAACCAACGAACCAACGAACAAACGAACCAACGAACCAACGAACCAACGAACCAACGAGCCAACGCACAAACGAACAATCGAACAAAGAAACAACGAACCAACGAACCAACGAACCAAAGAACCAACGAGCCAACGAACCAACGAACCAACGAACAAACGAACCAACGAACCAACGAACCAACGAGCCAACGCACAAACGAACAATCGAACAAAGAAACAACGAACCAACGAACCAACGAACCAAAGAACCAACGAACCAACGAACAAACGAACAAACGAACCAACGAACCAACGAGCCAACGCACAAACGAACAATCGAACAAAGAAACAACGAACCAACGAACCAACGAACCAAAGAACCAACGAGCCAACGAACCAACGAACCAACGAACCAACGAACCAACGAACAAACGAACAAACGAACAAACGAACCAACGAACCAACGAACCAACGAACCAACGAACCAACGAACAAACGAACAAACGAACAAACGAACCAACGAACCAACGAACCAACGAACCAACGAACCAACGAAACAACGAACCAACGAACCAACGAACCAACGAACCAACGAACCAACGAAACAACGGACCAACGAACCAACGAACCAACGAACCAACGAACCAACGAACCAACGAACCAACGAACCAACGAACCAACGAACCAACGAACCAACGAGCCAACGCACAAACGAACAATCGAACAAAGAAACAACGAACCAACGAACCAACGAACCAAAGAACCAACGAGCCAACGAACCAACGAACCAACGAACAAACGAACCAACGAACCAACGAACCAACGAGCCAACGCACAAACGAACAATCGAACAAAGAAACAACGAACCAACGAACCAACGAACCAAAGAACCAACGAACCAACGAACAAACGAACAAACGAACCAACGAACCAACGAGCCAACGCACAAACGAACAATCGAACAAAGAAACAACGAACCAACGAACAAACGAACCAAACGAACAAACGAACCAACGAACAAACGAACAAACGAACCAACGAACCAACGAGCCAACGCACAAACGAACAATCGAACAAAGAAACAACGAACCAACGAACCAACGAACCAAAGAACCAACGAGCCAACGAACCAACGAACCAACGAACAAACGAACCAACGAACCAACGAACCAACGAACCAACGAACAAACGAACAAACGAACAAACGAACAAACGAACAAACGAACAAACGAACAAACGAACAAACGAACAAACGAACAAACGAACCAACGAACCAACGAACCAACGAACCAACGAAACAACGGACCAACGAACCAACGAACCAACGAACCAACGAACCAACGAACCAACGAACCAACGAACCAACGAACCAACGAACCAACGAACCAACGAACCAACGAACCAACGGACCAACGGACCAACGGACCAACGGACCAACGGACCAACGAACCAGCGAACCAACGAACCAACGAACCAACGAACCAACGAACCAACGAACCAACGAACCAACGGACCAACGGACCAACGAACCAACGAACCAACGAACCAACGAACCAACGAACCAACGAACCAACGAACAAACGAACAAACGAACAAACGAACCAACGAACCAACGAACCAACGAACCAACGAACCAACGAACCAACGAAACAACGAACCAACGAACCAACGAACCAACGAACCAACGAACCAACGAAACAACGGACCAACGAACCAACGAACCAACGAACCAACGAACCAACGAACCAACGAACCAACGAACCAACGAACCAACGAACCAACGAACCAACGGACCAACGGACCAACGGACCAACGGACCAACGGACCAACGAACCAACGAACCAACGAACCAACGAACCAACGAACCAACGAACCAACGAACCAACGAACCAACGAACCAACGAACAAACGAACCAACGAACCAACGAACCAACGAACCAACGAGCCAACGCACAAACGAACAATCGAACAAAGAAACAACGAACCAACGAACCAACGAACCAAAGAACCATCGAGCCAACGAACCAACGAACCAACGAACAAACGAACCAACGAACCAACGAACCAACGAACCAACGAACAAACGAACAAACGAACAAATGAACAAACGAACAAACGAACAAACGAACAAACGAACAAACGAACAAACGAACAAACGAACAAACGAACAAACGAACAAACGAACCAATGAACCAACGAACCAACGAACCAACGAAACAACGGACCAACGAACCAACGAACCAACGAACCAACGAACCAACGAACCAACGAACCAACGAACCAACGAACCAACGAAACAACGAACCAACGGACCAACGGACCAACGGACCAACGGACCAACGGACCAACGGACCAACGAACCAACGAACCAACGAACCAACGAACCAACGAACCAACGAACCAACGGACCAACGGAACAACGGACCAACGGACCAACGAACCAACGAACCAACGAACCAACGAACCAACGAACAAACGAACAAACGAACAAACGAACAAACGAACAAACGAACAAACGAACAAACGAACAAACGAACAAACGAACAAACGAACAAACGAACAAACGAACAAACGAACAAACGAACAACCGAACAAACGAACAAACGAACAAACGAACAAACGAACAAACGAACAAACGAACAAACGAACAAACGAACAAACGAACAAACGAACAGACGAACAAACGAACAAACGAACAAACGAACAAACGAACCAACGAACCAACGAACCAACGAACAAACGAACAAACGAACAAACGAACAAACGAACAAACGAACAAACGAACAAACGAACAAACGAACAAACGAACAAACGAACAAACGATCAAACGAACCAACGAACCAACGAACCAACGAACCAACGAACCAACGAAACAACGGACCAACGAACCAACGAACCAACGAACCAACGAACCAACGAACCAACGAACCAACGAACCAACGAACCAACGAACCAACGAACCAACGAACCAACGGACCAACGGACCAACGGACCAACGGACCAACGAACCAACGAACCAACGAACCAACGAACCAACGAACCAACGAACCAACGGACCAACGGACCAACGGACCAACGGACCAACGGACCAACGAACCAACGAACCAACGAACCAACGAACCAACGAACCAACGAACAAACGAACAAACGAACAAACGAACAAACGAACAAACGAACCAACGAACCAACGAACCAACGAACAACGAACCAACGAACCAACGAACCAACGAACAAACGATCCAACGAACCAACGAACCAACGAACCAACGAGCCAACGCACAAACGCACAATCGAACAAAGAAACAACGAACCAACGAACCAACGAACCAACGAACCAAAGAACCAACGAGCCAACGAACCAACGAACCAACGAACAAACGAACCAACGAACCAACGAACCAACGAACCAACGAACCAACGAACAAACGGACAAACGAACAAACGAACAAACGAACAAACGAACAAACGAACAAACGAACAAACGAACAAACGAACAAACGAACAAACGAACAAACGAACAAACGAACAAACGAACAAACGAACAAACGAACAAACGAACAAACGAACAAACGAACAAACGAACAAACGAACAAACGAACAAACGAACAAACGAACAAACGAACAAACGAACAAACGAACAAACGAACAAACGAACAAACGAACAAACGAAAAAACGAACAAACGAACAAACGAACAAACGAACAAACGAACAAACGAACAAACGAACAAACGAACAAACGAACAAACGAACAATCGAACAAACGAACAAACGAACAAACGAACAAACGAACAAACGAACAAACGAACAAACGAACAAACGAACAAACGAACAAACGAACAAACGAACAAACGAACAAACGAACAAACGAACAAACGAACAAACGAACAAACGAACAAACGAACAAACGAACAACGAACAAACGAACAAACGAACAAACGAACAAACGAACAAACGAACAAACGAACAAACGAACAAACGAACAAACGAACAAACGAACAAACGAACAAACGAACAAACGAACAAACGAACAAACGAACAAACGAACAAACGAACAAACGAACAAACGAACAAACGAACAAACGAACAAACGAACAAACGAACAAACGAACAAACGAACAAACGAACAAACGAACAAACGAACAAACGAACAAACGAACAAACGAACAAACGAACAAACGAACAAACGAACAAACGAACAAACGAACAAACGAACAAACGAACAAACGAACAAACGAACCAACGAACCAACGAACCAACGAACCAACGAACCAACGAACCAGCGAACAAACGAACAAACGAACAAACGAACAAACGAACAAACGAACAAACGAACAAACGAACAAACGAACAAACGAACAAACGAACACAAACGAACAAACGAACAAACGAACAAACGAACAAACGAACAAACGAACAAACGAACAAACGAACAAACGAACAAACGAACAATCGAACAGACGAACAAACGAACAAACGAACAAACGAACAAACGAACAAACGAACAAACGAACAAACGAACAAACGAACAAACGAACAAACGAACAAACGAACAAACGAACAAACGAACCAACGAACCAACGAACCAACGAATCAACGAACCAACGGACCAACGGACCAACGGACCAACGGACCAACGAACCAACGAACCAACGAACCAACGAACCAACGAACCAACGAACCAACGGACCAACAGACCAACGGACCAACGGACCAACGGACCAACGAACCAACGAACCAACGAACCAACGAACCAACGAACAAACGAACAAACGAACAAACGAACAAACGAACAAACGAACCAACGAACCAACGAACCAACGAACCAACGAACCAACGAACCAACGAACAAACGATCCAACGAACCAACGAACCAACGAGCCAACGCACAAACGAACAATCGAACAAAGAAACAACGAACCAACGAACCAACGAACCAAAGAACCAACGAGCCAACGAACCAACGAACCAACGAACCAACGAACAAACGAACCAACGAACCAACGAACCAACGAACCAACGAACCAACGAACAAACGAACCAACGAACCAACGAACCAACGAACCAACGAACCAACGAACCAACGAACAAACGAACAAACGAACAAACGAACAAACGAACAAACGAACCAATGAACCAACGAACCAACGAACCAACGAACCAACGAACCAACGAACCAACGAACCAACGGACCAACGGACCAACGGACCAACGGACCAACGAACCAACGAACCAACGAACCAACGAACCAACGAACCAACGAACCAACGGACCAACGGACCAACGGACCAACGGACCAACGGACCAACGAACCAACGAACCAACGAACCAACGAACCAACGAACCAACGAACCAACGAACAAACGAACAAACGAACAAACGAACAAACGAACCAACGAACCAACGAACCAACGAACCAACGAACCAACGGACCAACAGACCAACGGACCAACGGACCAACGGACCAACGAACCAACGAACCAACGAACCAACGAACCAACGAACAAACGAACAAACGAACAAACGAACAAACGAACAAACGAACCAACGAACCAACGAACCAACGAACCAACGAACCAACGAACCAACGAACAAACGATCCAACGAACCAACGAACCAACGAGCCAACGCACAAACGAACAATCGAACAAAGAAACAACGAACCAACGAACCAACGAACCAAAGAACCAACGAGCCAACGAACCAACGAACCAACGAACCAACGAACAAACGAACCAACGAACCAACGAACCAACGAACCAACGAACCAACGAACAAACGAACCAACGAACCAACGAACCAACGAACCAACGAACCAACGAACCAACGAACAAACGAACAAACGAACAAACGAACAAACGAACAAACGAACCAATGAACCAACGAACCAACGAACCAACGAACCAACGAACCAACGAACCAACGAACCAACGGACCAACGGACCAACGGACCAACGGACCAACGAACCAACGAACCAACGAACCAACGAACCAACGAACCAACGAACCAACGGACCAACGGACCAACGGACCAACGGACCAACGGACCAACGAACCAACGAACCAACGAACCAACGAACCAACGAACCAACGAACCAACGAACAAACGAACAAACGAACAAACGAACAAACGAACCAACGAACCAACGAACCACGAACCAACGAACCAACGAACCAACGAACAAACGATCCAACGAACCAACGAACCAACGAACCAACGAGCCAACGCACAAACGCACAATCGAACAAAGAAACAACGAACCAACGAACCAACGAACCAACGAACCAAAGAACAACGAACCAACGAACCAACGAACCAACGAACCAACGAACCAACGAACCAACGAACCAACGAACCAACGAACAAACGAACAAACGAACAAACGAACAAACGAACAAACGAACAAACGAACAAACGAACAAACGAACAAACGAACAAACGAACAAACGAACAAACGAACAAACGAACAAACGAACAAACGAACAAACGAACAAACGAACAAACGAACAAACGAACAAACGAACAAACGAACAAACGAACAAACGAACAAACGAACAAACGAACAAACGAACAAACGAACAAACGAACAAACGAACAAACGAACACAACAACGAACAAACGAACAAACGAACAAACGAACAAACGAACAAACGAACAAACGAACAAACGAACAAACGAACAAACGAACAAACGAACAAACGAACAAACGAACAAACGAACAAACGAACAAACGAACAAACGAACAAACGAACAAACGAACAAACGAACAAACGAACAAACGAACAAACGAACAAACGAACAAACGAACAAACGAACAAACGAACAAACGAACAAACGAACAAACGAACAAACGAACAAACGAACAAACGAACAAACGAACAAACGAACAAACGAACAAACGAACAAACGAACAAACGAACAAACGAACAAACGAACAAACGAACAAACGAACAAACGAACAAACGAACAAACGAACAAACGAACAAACGAACAAACGAACAAACGAACAAACGAACAAACGAACAAACGAACAAACGAACAAAACGAACAAACGAACAAACGAACAAACGAACAAACGAACAAACGAACAAACGAACAAACGAACAAACGAACAAACGAACAAACGAACAACGAACCAACGAACCAACGAACCAACGAACCAACGAACCACGGAACAAACGAACAAACGAACAAACGAACAAACGAACAAACGAACAACGAACAAACGAACAAACGAACAAACGAACAACGAACAAACGAACAAACGAACAAACGAACAAACGAACAAACGAACAAACGAACCAACGAACCAACGAACCAACGAACCAACGAACCAGCGAACAAACGAACAAACGAACAAACGAACAAACGAACAAACGAACAAACGAACAAACGAACAAACGAACAAACGAACAAACGAACACAAACGAACAAACGAACAAACGAACAAACGAACAAACGAACAAACGAACAAACGAACAAACGAACAACGAACAAACGAACAAACGAACAAACGAACAAACGAACAAACGAACAAACGAACAACGAACAAACGAACAAACGAACAAACGAACAAACGAACAAACGAACAAACGAACAAACGAACAAACGAACAAACGAACAAACGAACAAACGAACAAACGAACAAACGAACATACGAACAAACGAACAATCGAACAAACGAACAAACGAACAAACGAACAAACGAACAAACGAACAAACGAACAAACGAACAAACGAACAAACGAACAAAACGAACAAACGAACAAACGAACAATCGAACAGACGAACAAACGAACAAACGAACAAACGAACAAACGAACAAACGAACAAACGAACAAACGAACAAACGAACAAACGAACAAACGAACAAACGACAAACGAACAAACGAACCAACGAACCAACGAACCAACGAATCAACGAACCAACGGACCAACGGACCAACGGACCAACGGACCAACGAACCAACGAACCAACGAACCAACGAACCAACGAACCAACGAACCAACGGACCAACGGACCAACGGACCAACGGACCAACGGACCAACGAACCAACGAACCAACGAACCAACGAACCAACGAACAAACGAACAAACGAACAAACGAACAAACGAACAAACGAACCAACGAACCAACGAACCAACGAACCAACGAACCAACGAACCAACGAACAAACGATCCAACGAACCAACGAACCAACGAGCCAACGCACAAACGAACAATCGAACAAAGAAACAACGAACCAACGAACCAACGAACCAAAGAACCAACGAGCCAACGAACCAACGAACCAACGAACCAACGAACAAACGAACCAACGAACCAACGAACCAACGAACCAACGAACCAACGAACAAACGAACCAACGAACCAACGAACCAACGAACCAACGAACCAACGAACCAACGAACAAACGAACAAACGAACAAACGAACAAACGAACAAACGAACCAATGAACCAACGAACCAACGAACCAACGAACCAACGAACCAACGAACCAACGAACCAACGAACCAACGAACCAACGAACAAACGAACCAACGAACCAACGAACCAACGAACCAACGAACCAACGAACCAACGAACAAACGAACCAACGAACCAACGAACCAACGAACCAACGAGCCAACGCACAAACAAACAATCGAACAAAGAAAACAACGAACCAACGAACCAACGAACCAACGAACCAAAGAACCAACGAGCCAACGAACCAACGAACCAACGAACAAACGAACAAACGAACAAACGAACAAACGAACAAACGAACAAACGAACAAACGAACAAACGAACAAACGAACAAACGAACAAACGAACAAACGAACAAACGAACAAACGAACAAACGAACAAACGAACAAACGAACAAACGAACAAACGAACAAACGAACAAACGAACAAACGAACAAACGAACAAACGAACAAACGAACAAACGAACAAACGAACAAACGAACAAACGAACAAACGAACAAACGAACAAACGAACAAACGAACAAACGAACAAACGAACAAACGAACAAACGAACAAACGAACAAACGAACAAACGAACAAACGAACAAACGAACAAACGAACAAACGAACAAACGAACAAACGAACAAACGAACAAACGAACAAACGAACAAACGAACAAACGAACAAACGAACAACGAACAAACGAACAAACGAACAAACGAACAAACGAACAAACGAACAAACGAACAAACGAACAAACGAACAAACGAACAAACGAACAAACGAACAAACGAACAAACGAACAAACGAACAAACGAACAAACGAACAAACGAACAAACGAACAAACGAACAAACGAACAAACGAACAAACGAACAAACGAACAAACGAACAAACGAACAAACGAACAAACGAACAAACGAACAAACGAACAAACGAACAAACGAACAAACGAACAAACGAACAAACGAACAAACGAACAAACGAACAAACGAACAAACGAACAAACGAACAAACGAACAAACGAACAAACGAACAAACGAACAAACGAACAAACGAACAAACGAACAAACGAACAAACGAACAAACGAACAACGAACAAACGAACAAACGAACAAACGAACAAACGAACAAACGAACAAACGAACAAACGAACAAACGAACAAACGAACAAACGAACAAACGAACAAACGAACAAACGAACAAACGAACAAACGAACAAACGAACAAACGAACAAACGAACAAACGAACAAACGAACAAACGAACAAACGCACAAACGAACAAACGAACAAACGAACAAACGAACCAACGAACCAACGAACCAACGAACCAACGAACCAGCGAACAAACGAACAAACGAACAAACGAACAAACGAACAAACGAACAAACGAAGAAACGAACAAACGAACAAACGAACAAACGAACAAACGAACAAACGAACAAACGAACAAACGAACAAACGAACAAACGAACAAACGAACAAACGAACAAACGAACAAACGAACAAACGAACAAACGAACAAACGAACAAACGAACAAACGAACAAACGAACAAACGAACAAACGAACCAACGAACCAACGAACCAACGAACCAACGAACCAACGAACAAACGAACAAACGAACAAACGAACAAACGAACCAACGAACCAACGAACCAACGAACCAACGAACCAACGAACCAACGAACCAACGAACAAACGATCCAACGAACCAACGAACCAACGAACCAACGAGCCAACGCACAAACGCACAATCGAACAAAGAAACAACGAACCAACGAACCAACGAACCAACGAACCACAGAACCAACGAGCCAACGAACCAACGAACCAACGAACAAACGAACCAACGAACCAACGAACCAACGAACCAACGAACCAACGACAAACGACAAACGAACAAACGAACAAACGAACAAACGAACAAACGAACAAACGAACAAACGAACAAACGAACAAACGAACAAACGAACAAACGAACAAACGAACAAACGAACAAACGAACAAACGAACAAACGAACAAACGAACAAACGAACAAACGAACAAACGAACAAACGAACAAACGAACAAACGAACAAACGAACAAACGAACAAACGAACAAACGAACAAACGAACAAACGAACAAACGAACAAACGAACAAACGAACAAACGAACAAACGAACAAACGAACAAACGAACAAACGAACAAACGAACAAACGAACAAACGAACAAACGAACAAACGAACAAACGAACAAACGAACAAACGAACAAACGAACAAACGAACAAACGAACAAACGAACAAACGAACAAACGAACAAACGAACAAACGAACAAACGAACAAACGAACAAACGAACAAACGAACAAACGAACAAACGAACAAACGAACAAACGAACAAACGAACAAACGAACAAACGAACAAACGAACAAACGAACAAACGAACAAACGAACAAACGAACAAACGAACAAACGAACAAACGAACAAACGAACAAACGAACCAACGAACCAACGAACCAACGAACCAACGAACAAACGAACAAACGAACAAACGAACAAACGAACAAACGAACAAACGAACAAACGAACAAACGAACCAACGAACCAACGAACCAACGAACCAACGAACCAACGAACCAGCGAACAAACGAACAAACGAACAAACGAACAAACGAACAAACGAACAAACGAACAAACGAACAAACGAACAAACGAACAAACGAACAAACGAACAAACGAACAAACGAAAAAACGAAAAAACGAACAAACGAACAAACGAACAAACGAACAAACGAACAAACGAACAAACGAACAAACGAACAAACGAACAAACGAACAAACGAACAAACGAACAAACGAACCAACGAACCAACGAACCAACGAATCAACGAACCAACGGACCAACGGACCAACGGACCAACGGACCAACGAACCAACGAACCAACGAACCAACGAACCAACGAACCAACGAACCAACGGACCAACGGACCAACGGACCAACGGACCAACGGACCAACGAACCAACGAACCAACGAACCAACGAACCAACGAACAAACGAACAAACGAACAAACGAACAAACGAACAAACGAACCAACGAACCAACGAACCAACGAACCAACGAACCAACGAACCAACGAACAAACGATCCAACGAACCAACGAACCAACGAGCCAACGCACAAACGAACAATCGAACAAAGAAACAACGAACCAACGAACCAACGAACCAAAGAACCAACGAGCCAACGAACCAACGAACCAACGAACCAACGAACAAACGAACCAACGAACCAACGAACCAACGAACCAACGAACCAACGAACAAACGAACCAACGAACCAACGAACCAACGAACCAACGAACCAACGAACCAACGAACAAACGAACAAACGAACAAACGAACAAACGAACAAACGAACCAATGAACCAACGAACCAACGAACCAACGAACCAACGAACCAACGAACCAACGAACCAACGAACCAACGAACCAACGAACAAACGAACCAACGAACCAACGAACCAACGAACCAACGAACCAACGAACCAACGAACAAACGAACCAACGAACCAACGAACCAACGAACCAACGAGCCAACGCACAAACAAACAATCGAACAAAGAAACAACGAACCAACGAACCAA
>NW_027486028.1:0-7500 GCF_050908995.1 Andrena cerasifolii
TTTTAAAAATTTTTTTAAATGTTAAAAATTTTTTCTTTAAATTTTGTTTTAATTTTTTAACAATATCTTTTAAAAAAACTTTATTGATGTTTTTTAATTTTTTTAAAATTTTTTTTTAATTTTTTTAATTTTTTTAAAAAAATTTTTCTTTTTTTTAAATTTTTTCTTTTTTTTTATTTATTTTTTAAAATTTTTTTAAATTTTTTAAAATTTTTTAAAAACATTTAAAATTTAAAAATTTTGTCTTAATTTTTTAACAATTTTTTTAAAAATTTTTTTATTTATATTTTTAAATTCTTTTCTTATTTTTTTAATTTTTTTTAATTTTTTTTAAATTTTAAAAAAAATTTAATTTTCTTATAATTTATTTAATTTTTTAAAATTTTTTTAAAAAAATTTGTTTTAATTTTTTAAAAAATATTTTTTAATTTTTTTTTTTAATTTTTAATTTTTTTTAATTTTCTTATAATTTTTTTAAAATTTTTTTAAAAAAATTTTTTAATTTTTTAAAAAATTTGTTTTAATTTTTTAACAATTTTTTAAAATTTTTTTTTTATTTTTTTTTATTTTTTTCTATTTTTTTTTTAATTTTTTTCATTTTTTAAATTTTTTTTCATTTTTTAAAATTTTTTAAAAACTTTTTTTCATTTTTTAAATTTTTTTTCATTTTTTTTAAATTTTTTAAAAAACTTTTGAAAATTTTTTTTACTTTTTTAAATTTTTATTTGTTTATTTTTTTTATTTTTCTTCTAAATTTTTGTATATTTTTTTTATTTAAATTCTTTTTGTATTTAAATTTTTTTATTTTAATTTTTTAAAATTTTTTTAAAAAAATTTTTTGTTTTTTTTTAAATTTTTTATTTTTTTTATTAATTTTTTTTAATATTTTTTAAATTTTTTAATTTTTTTTTTAATTTTTAATTTTTTTTAATTTTCTTACAATTTTTTTTTTAATTTTTAAAAGTTTATTTAAAATTTAAAAAATTTTTTTTTTAAATTTTGGTTTAATTTTTTAACAATTTCTTTTAATAAAATTTTATTTATGTTTTTTAAATTTTTTATTTAATTTTTTTTTAATTTTTAAATTTTTTTTTTTAATTTTTTATTTTTTTTATTTATTTTTTTAATTTTTTTAAAAAATTTTTTAAAATTTTTAAAATTTTTTGAAATTTTTAAATTTTTTTATAAATTTTTAAAATTTTTTAAAATTACTTTAAAATTTTTTTCAAATGTTAAAAAAAAATTTATTTTTTTTTAATTTTTTACAAAATTTTTTAACAGTTTTTTATAGTTTTTTAAAATTTTTTACAAATTTTTTTTTAATTGTTAAAATTTTTTTTTAATTTTCTTATAATTTTTTTATTTTTTAAATTTTTAAATTTTTTTTTAATTTATTTTTAAAAATTTTGTTTTAATTTTTTAACAATTTTTTTTTAATTTTTTTTATTTTTTCTAAATTTTTATTTGTTTATTTTTTTTATTTTTCTTCTAAATTTATGTATATTTTTTTTATTTAATTTTTTTTTGCATTTAAATTTTTTTTATTAATTTTTTTAATATTTTTTAAAATTTTTAATTTTTTTTTAATTTTTAATTTTTTTTAATTTTCTTATAATTTTTTTATTTTTTTTAAATTTTTAAAATTTTTTTTTTAATTTTTAAAATATTTTGAAATTTTTAAATTTTTTTATAAATTTCTTAAATTTTTTAAAATTACTTTTAAAAATTTTTTCTTTAAATTTTGTTTTAATTTTTTAACAATATCTTTTAAAAAAACTTTATTGATGTTTTTTAATTTTTTTAAATTTTTTTTTAATTTTTTTAATTTTTTTAAAAAATTTTTTCTTTTTTTTAAATTTTTTCTTTTTTTTTATTTATTTTTTAAAATTTTTTTAAATTTTTTAAAATTTTTTAAAAACATTTAAAATTTAAAAATTTTGTCTTAATTTTTTAACAATTTTTTTTTAAATTTTTTTATTTATATTTTTAAATTCTTTTCTTATTTTTTTAATTTTTTTTAATTTTTTTTAAATTTTGAAAAAAATTTAATTTTCTTATAATTTATTTAATTTTTTAAAATTTTTTTAAAAAAATTTGTTTTAATTTTTTAAAAAATATTTTTTAATTTTTTTTTTTAATTTTTAATTTTTTTTAATTTTCTTATAATTTTTTTAAAATTTTTTTAAAAGAATTTTTTAATTTTTTAAAAAATTTGTTTTAATTTTTTAACAATTTTTTTAAAATTTTTTTTTATTTTTTTTTATTTTTTTTCTATTTTTTTTTAATTTTTTTCATTTTTTAAATTTTTTTTCATTTTTTAAAATTTTTTAAAAACTTTTTTTCATTTTTTAAATTTTTTTTCATTTTTTTTAAATTTTTTAAAAAACTTTTGAAAATTTTTTTTTACTTTTTTAAATTTTTATTTGTTTATTTTTTTTATTTTTCTTCTAAATTTTTGTATATTTTTTTTATTTAAATTCTTTTTGTATTTAAATTTTTTTATTTTAATTTTTTAAAATTTTTTAAAAAAAATTTTTTGTTTTTTTTTAAATTTTTTATTTTTTTTATTAATTTTTTTAATATTTTTTAAAATTTTTAATTTTTTTTTTAATTTTTAATTTTTTTTAATTTTCTTACAATTTTTTTTTAATTTTTAAAAGTTTATTTAAAATTTAAAAATTTTTTTTTTTAAATTTTGGTTTAATTTTTTGACAATTTCTTTTAATAAAATTTTATTTATGTTTTTTAAATTTTTTATTTAATTTTTTTTTAATTTTTAAATTTTTTTTTAAATTTTTTATTTTTTTTATTTATTTTTTTAATTTTTTTAAAAAATTTTTTAAAATTTTTAAAATTTTTTGAAATTTTTAAATTTTTTTATAAATTTTTAAAAAATTTTAAAATTACTTTTAAAATTTTTTATTTTTTTAATTTTTTACAAAAATTTTTAACATTTTTTTAATATTTTTTTTAATTTTTAAAAATTTTTTAAAATTTTGTTTTAATTTTTTAACAATTTTTTTAAAATTTTTTATTTATGTTTTTAAAATTTTTTCTTATTTTTTTAAATTTTTTTTAATTTTTTAAAATTTTTTTTAATTTTTTTTAAATTTTTTTTAATTTTTTAAAATTTTTTTTAATTTTTTTTAAATTTTTTTAAATTTTTTTAAAATTTTTTTTAATTTTTTTAAATTTTTTTTAAAAAATTTGTTTTAATTTTTTAACAAATTTTTTTTAAATTTTTTTATTTTTTTTATATTTAAAAAATTTTTTTTAATTTTCTTATAATTTTTTTATTTTTTAAAAATTTAAAAAAAATTTTTTTTATTTTTTATAAAAAAAAATTTTATTTTTTATTAAAAATTTTTTTTTGTATTTTATAATTTTTTATTTTAATTATTTTATATATTTTTTTAAATTTAAATTTTTTTTTATTTTTTTTAAATTATAATTTTTTTATTTCAAAAAATGTTTTTTTAATTTTTATTTTTCTTTTATTTTAATTTTTTAAATTTTTTTAAAATTTTTTTTGTTTTTTTTAATTTTTTATTTTTTTATTTATTTTTTTTAATTTTTTAAAATTTTTTTTTAAATTTTTAAAATATTTTGAAATTTTTTAATTTTTTTATAAATTTTTAAATTTTTTTTAAATTACTTTTAAATTTTTTTTTAATTTTGTTATAATTTTTTTTTTAATTTTTAAAAAAAAATTTAAAATTTTTTGAAATTTTTAAATTTTTTTATAAATTTTTTAAATTTTTTAAAATTAGTTTTAAAAAAATTTTTAAATGTTAAAAAATTTTTTTTTTTAAATTTTGTTTTAATTTTTTAACAATATCTTTTAAAAAAATTTTATTGATGTTTTTTAATTTTTTTTAAATTTTTTTAATTTTTTTAATTTTTTTTTAAATTTTTTAAATTTTTTTTTTAATTTTTTTTAAATTTTTTAAAAAAAATTGTTTTAAATTTTTAACAAAATTTTTTTAAAATTTTTTTTATTTTTTTTTTTAATTTTTAATTTTTTTTAATTTACTTATAATTTTTTTTTGAATTTTTAAAAAAAAAATTTAAAATTTTTGGAAATTTTTAAATTTTTTTATAAATTTTTTAAATATTTTAAAATTACTTTTAAAAGTTTTTTTAAAATTTAAAAATTTTTTCTTCAAATTTTGTTTTAATCTTTTAACAATTTCTTTTAAAAAAAATTTATTTATGTTTTTTAAATTTTTTTCTTATTTTTTTTAAATTTTTTTTAATTTTTTATTTTTTTTTAATTTTTTTTTAATTTTTTACAAATTTTTTAAAATTTTTTAAAAAATTTTTTTAAATTTTTTTCAAAAAATTTGTTTTAATTATTTAACAAATTTTTTTTATTTTTTTTTTTAATTTTAAACATTTTTTTAATTTTCTTATAATTTTTTTTATTTTTTTTAAATTTTTAAAAAAATTTTTAAATTTTTTTTTAAACATTTGTTTTAATTTTTTAACAAAATTTAAAAATTTTTTTTTTTATTTTTTTTTAATTTTTTTCTATATTTTTTATTTTTTCATTTTTAAAAATTTTGTTCATTTTTTATAATTTTTAAATTTTTTTAAAAATTTTGTTTATTTTTTTAATTTTTTACAAAAAATCTTTAATTTTTTATATATTTTTTTTTAAATTTTTAAAAAATTTTTTATTTACGTTTTTAAAATTTTTTTCATATTTTTTTAAAATTTTTTTATTTTTTTTAAATTTTCAAAAAAAAATTTAATTTTCTTAAATTTTTTTTTTAATTTTTTAATTTTTTTTTAAAAAAATTTGTTTTAATTTTTTAAAAAATATTTTTTAATTTTTTTTATTTTTTTTTTAATTTTTAAATTTTTTTTAATTTTCTTATAAATTTTTTTTAAAATTTTTTAAAATTTTTTAAAATTTTCTTTAAATTTTTTTTTAAAAAATTTGTTTAAATTTTTAACAAAATTTTTAAAAAAAATTTTTTATTTTTTTTAAATTTTTTCTTTTTTTTAAATTCTTTAAAAAACTTTTTAAATTTTTTTTTTATTTTTTAAAATTTTTATTTGTTTATTTTTTTATTTTTCTTCTAAATTTTAGTATATTTTTTTTATTTAATTTTTTTTTGTATTTAAATTTTTTTATTTTAATTTTTTTAAATTTTTTTAAAAAAAATTTTTGTTTTTTTTTAAATTTTTTATTTTTTTATTAATTTCTTTAATATTTTAAAAAAAATTTTAACTTTTTTAAAAAAAAAATTTTTATTTTTTTTTAATTTTTAAATTTTTTTTAATTTTCTTATAACTTTTTTATTTTTTTAAATTTTTAAAAAAATTTTTTTTATTTTCTTATAATTTTTTTTATAATTTTTAAAAGTTTTTTTAAAATTAAAATTTTTTTTTTTTAAATTTTGTTTTAATTTTTTAACAATTTCTTTAAAAAACAAATTATTTATTTTTTTTATTTTTTTTAAAAGTTTTGTTTTAATTTTTAACAATTTTTTTTTAAATTTTTTTATTTATGTTTTTAAAACTTTTTTTATATTTTTTTTAAATTTTTAAAATTTTTTTTAAATTTTTTTAAAAAAATTTGTTTTAATTTTTTATCAAAATTTATTTAAATTTTTTTATATTTTTTTTTAATTTAAAAATTTTTTTTAATTTTCTTATAATTTTTTTATTTTTTTTAAATTTTAAAAAAATTTTTTTAAACTACTTTTAAATTTTTTTTTTAATTTTGTTATAATTTTTTTTTAATTTTTAAAAAAAATTTTAAAATTTTTTGAAATTTTTAAATTTTTTATAAATTTTTAAAATTTTTTAAAATTAGTTTAAAAAAATTTTTTAAATGTTAAAAAATTTTTTTTTTAAATTTTGTTTTAATTTTTTAACAATATCTTTTAAAAAAATTTTATTGATGTTTTTTAATTTTTTTAAAATTTTTTTAATTTTTTAATTTTTTTTAAATTTTTTTTTTAATTTTTTTTGAATTTTTTAAAAAAAATTGTTTTAAATTTTTAACAAAATTTTTTTTAAATTTTTTTATTTTTTTTTTAATTTTTATTTTTTTTTAATTTACTTATAATTTTTTTTTTGAATTTTTAAAAAAAAATTTAAAATTTTTGGAAATTTTTAAATTTTTTTATAAATTTTTTAAATATTTTAAAATTACTTTTAAAAGTTTTTTTAAAATTTAAAAATTTTTTCTTCAAATTTTGTTTTAATCTTTTAACAATTTCTTTTAAAAAAAATTTATTTATGTTTTTTAAATTTTTTTCTTAATTTTTTTAAATTTTTTTTAATTTTTTATTTTTTTTTAATTTTTTTAAAATTTTTTACAAATTTTTTAAAATTTTTTAAAAATTTTTTTTAAATTTTTTTCAAAAAATTTGTTTTAATTTTTTAACAAATTTTTTTTATTTTTTTTAATTTTAAACATTTTTTTAATTTTCATATAATTTTTTTTATTTTTTTTAAATTTTTAAAAAAAATTTTAATTTTTTTTTAAAAATTTGTTTTAATTTTTTAACAAAATTTTATAATTTTTTTTTTTATTTTTTTTAAATTTTTTTCTATATTTTTTATTTTTTCATTTTTTAAAATTTTTTTCATTTTTTATAATTTTTAATTTTTTTAAAAATTTTGTTTATTTTTTTAATTTTTTACAAAAAATCTTTAATTTTTTATATATTTTTTTTTAAATTTTTAAAAAATTTTTAAAATTTTTTTAAAAAATTTTGTTGTAATTTTTTAACAATTTTTTAAAAAATTTTTTATTTACGTTTTTAAAATTTGTTTCATATTTTTTTAAAATTTTTTTATTTTTTTTAAATTTTCAAAAAAAAAATTTAATTTTCTTAAATTTTTTTTTTAATTTTTTAAATTTTTTTTTAAAAAAATTTGTTTTAATTTTTTAAAAATATTTTTTAATTTTTTTATTTTTTTTTAATTTTTAAATTTTTTTTAATTTTCTTATAAATTTTTTTTTTAATTTTTTAAAATTTTTTAAAATTTTCTTTAAATTTTTTTTTAAAAAATTTGTTTAAATTTTTAACAAAATTTTTAAAAAAATTTTATATTTTTTTTAAATTTTTTTCATTTTTTTTATATTCTTTAAAAAACTTTTTAAATTTTTTTTTATTTTTTAAAATTTTTATTTGTTTATTTTTTTATTTTTCTTCTAAATTTTAGTATATTTTTTTTATTTAATTTTTTTTTGTATTTAAATTTTTTTATTTTAATTTTTTAAAATTTTTTTAAAAAAAATTTTTGTTTTTTTTTTAATTTTTTATTTTTTTTATTAATTTCTTTAATATTTTAAAAAAAATTTAACTTTTTTAAAAAAAAAAATTTTATTTTTTTTTAATTTTTAAATTTTTTTTAATTTTCTTATAATTTTTTTATTTTTTTAAATTTTTAAAAAAATTTTTTTTATTTTCTTATAATTTTTTTTATAATTTTTAAAAGTTTTTTTAAAATTAAAATTTTTTTTTTTTAAATTTTGTT
>NW_027486028.1:12500-27329 GCF_050908995.1 Andrena cerasifolii
TTTTTTACTTTTTTAAATTTTTATTTGTTTATTTTTTTTATTTTTCTTCTAAATTTTTGTATATTTTATTTATTTCATATTTTTTTGTATTTAAATTTTTTTATTTTAATTTTTTTAAATTTTTTTAAAAAAATTTTTTGTTGTTTTTAAATTTTTTATTTTTTTTTATTTATTTTTTTAATTTTTTTTAAATTTTTTTTAAAAAATTTTTTGTTGTTTTTAAATTTTTTATTTTTTTTATTTATTTTTTTTATTTTTCTTCTAAATTTTTGTATATTTTTTTTATTTAAATTTTTTTTGTATTCAAATTTTTTTATTTTAATTTTTTAAAATTTTTTTATTTTAATTTTTTTAAATTTTTTTAAAAAAATTTTTTGTTTTTTTTTAAATTTTTTACTTTTTTATTAATTTTTTTAATATTTTTTAAAAATTTTAATTTTTTTTAATTTTTAATTTTTTTTTAATTTTCTTATAATTTTTTTATTTTTTTTTAAATTTTTAAATTTTTTTTAATTTTCTTATAAATTTTTTTTTTAATTTTAATTTTTTTTTTTAAATTTTTTAATTTTTTTAAATTTTTTTCATTTTTTAAATTTTTTAAAAACTTTTTTTCATTTTTTAAATTTTTTTTTCATTTTTTTTAAATTTTTTAAAAAACTTTTTAAAATTTTTATTTGTTTATTTTTTTTATTTTTCTTCTAAATTTTTGTATATTTTTTTATTTAAAATTTTTTTTTGTATTTTAAATTTTTTTATTTTATTTTTTTAAAATTTTTTTTTTAAAAAAATTTTATGTTATTTTAAAATTTTTTTTTTAAAAAAATTTTATGTTATTTTAAAATTTTTTTATATTAATTTTTAAAAAACTTTTTTTCATTTTTTAAAATTTTTTTTTCATTTTTTTTAAATTTTTTAAAATTTTTATTTATTTATTTTTTTTATTTTTGTTCTAAACTTTTGTATAGCTTGTTTATGTAAATTTTTTTTGTATTTAAAGTTCCCTATTTTAATTTTTAAATATTTTTAAAAAATTTTTTTGTTTTTTTTTAATTTTTTACTTTTTTATTAATTCCTTTAATATTTTTAAATTTTTTTTAAGTTTTTTAAAAAAAAAATTTATTTTTTTTAATTTTTCATTTTTTTTTAATTTTCTTATAATTTTTTTATTTTTTTTTAAATTTTAAAATTTTTTTTTTTAATTTTCTTATAATTTTTTTTTAATTTTTAAAATTTTTTGAAATTTTTAAATTTTTTTATAAATTTTTAAAATTTTTTAAAATACTTTTAAAATTTTTTTTAAATGTTACAAATTTTTTTTATTTTGTTTTAATTTTTAAACAATATCTTTTAAAATAATTTTATTGATGTTTTTTAATTTTTTTAAAATTTTTTTTTAATTTTTTTAATTTTTTTTTAAAATTTTTTATTTTTTTTAATTTTTTACAAAAATTTTTATCATTTTTTTTATATTTTTTTTAAATTTTTTTATTTTTTTTACATTTAAAAAAAAAAATTTTAATTTTCTTATAATTTTTTTATTTTTTAAAAATTTTAAATTTTTTTTAAAATTTTTTTTATTTTTTATAAAAAAAATTTGTATTTTTTATTAAAAATTTTTTTTGTATTTTAAAATTTTTTATTTTAATTATTTTATATATTTTTTTTTAAATTTAAATTTTTTTTATTTTTTTTAAATTATAATTTTTTTATTTCAAAAAATGTTTTTTTAATTTTTATTTTTCTTTTATTTTAATTTTTTAAATTTTTTTAAAAAATTTTTTTGTTTTTTTTAATTTTTTATTTTTTTTTTTATTTTTTTTAATTTTTTTAAATTTTTTTTAAATTTTTTAATTTTTTTTATAAATTTTTAAAATTTTTTGAAATTACATTTAAATTTTTTTTATTTTTTTTAAATTATAATTTTTTAAAAATTTTTTTTATTTTTTTTTAATTTTAAATTTTTTTTAATTTTCTTATAATTTTTTTATTTTTTTTAAATTTTTTAAAATTTTTAAAAAATTTTTAAAAATTTTTTTCAAAAAATTTGTTTTAATTTTTTAACAATTTTTTTTAAAAATTTTTTTCTTTTTTTTAATTGTTTCTTATTTTTATAAATTTTTTAAAATTTTTTAAAAATTTTTTTTAAATTTTTAAAAATTTTTTTAAAATTTTTAAAATTTTTTGAAATTTTGAAATTTTTTATAAATTTTTTAAATTTTTTAAAATTACTTTAAAATTTTTTTCAAATGTTAAAAAAAAAATTATTTTTTTTTAATTTTTTACAAAATTTTTTAACAGTTTTTTATAGTTTTTTAAATTTTTTACAAATTTTTTTTTAATTTTAAACATTTTTTTAATTTTCTTATAATTTTTTTTATTTTTTTTAAATTTTTAAAAAATTTTTTAAATTTTTTTTTAAAAATTTGTTTTAATTTTTTAACAAAATTTAAAATTTTTTTTTTATTTTTTTTAAATTTTTTTCTATATTTTTTATTTTTTCATTTTTTAAAATTTTTAAAATTTTTTATAATTTTTTAAAATTTTTTTAAAAATTTTGTTTATTTTTTTTAATTTTTTACAAAAAATCTTTAATTTTTTATATATTTTTTTTTTAAATTTTTAAAAAATTTTAAAAATTTTTTTTAAAAAATTTGTCGTAATTTTTTAACAATTTTTTAAAAAAATTTTTATTTACGTTTTTAAAATTTTTTTCATGTTTTTTTTTAAATTTTTTTATTTTTTTTTAAATTTAAAAAAAAATTTAATTTTCTTAAATTTTTTTTTTATTTTTTAAAATTTTTATTTGTTTATTTTTTTATTTTTCTTCTAAATTTTAGTATATTTTTTTTATTTAATTTTTTTTTGTATTTAAATTTTTTTATTTTAATTTTTTTAAATTTTTTTAAAAAAATTTTTTGTTTTTTTTTAAATTTTTTACTTTTTTATTAATTTTTTTAATATTTTTTAAAAATTTTAATTTTTTTTAATTTTTAATTTTTTTTTAATTTTCTTATAATTTTTTTATTTTTTTTAAATTTTTAAATTTTTTTTAATTTTCTTATAAATTTTTTTTTTAATTTTAATTTTTTTTTTAAAATTTTTTAATTTTTTTAAATTTTTTTCATTTTTTAAATTTTTAAAAACTTTTTTTCATTTTTTAAATTTTTTTTTCATTTTTTTTAAATTTTTTAAAAAACTTTTTAAAATTTTTATTTGTTTATTTTTTTTATTTTTCTTCTAAATTTTTGTATATTTTTTTATTTAAAATTTTTTTTGTATTTTAAATTTTTTTATTTTATTTTTTTAAAATTTTTTTTTTTAAAAAAATTTTATGTTATTTTAAAATTTTTTTATATTAATTTTTAAAAAACTTTTTTTCATTTTTTAAAATTTTTTTTCATTTTTTTTAAATTTTTTAAAATTTTTATTTATTTATTTTTTTTATTTTTGTTCTAAACTTTTGTATAGCTTGTTTATGTAAATTTTTTTTGTATTTAAAGTTCCCTATTTTAATTTTTAAATATTTTTAAAAAATTTTTTTGTTTTTTTTTAATTTTTTACTTTTTTTATTAATTCCTTTAATATTTTTAAATTTTTTTAAGTTTTTAAAAAAAAAATTTATTTTTTTTAATTTTTCATTTTTTTTTAATTTTCTTATAATTTTTTTATTTTTTTTTAAATTTTAAAATTTTTTTTTTTAATTTTCTTATAATTTTTTTTAATTTTTAAAATTTTTTGAAATTTTTAAATTTTTTTATAAATTTTTAAAATTTTTTAAAATACTTTTAAAATTTTTTTTAAATGTTACAAATTTTTTTTATTTTGTTTTAATTTTTAAACAATATCTTTTAAAATAATTTTATTGATGTTTTTTAATTTTTTTAAAATTTTTTTTTAATTTTTTTAATTTTTTTTTTAAATTTTTTATTTTTTTTAATTTTTTACAAAAATTTTTATCATTTTTTTTATATTTTTTTAAAATTTTTTTATTTTTTTTACATTTAAAAAAAAAATTTTTAATTTTCTTATAATTTTTTTATTTTTTAAAAATTTTAAATTTTTTTTAAAATTTTTTTTATTTTTTATAAAAAAAATTTGTATTTTTTATTAAAAATTTTTTTTGTATTTTAAAATTTTTTATTTTAATTATTTTATATATTTTTTTTAAATTTAAATTTTTTTATTTTTTTTAAATTATAATTTTTTTATTTCAAAAAATGTTTTTTTAATTTTTATTTTTCTTTTATTTTAATTTTTTAAATTTTTTTAAAAAATTTTTTTGTTTTTTTTAATTTTTTATTTTTTTTTTTATTTTTTTTAATTTTTTTAAATTTTTTTTAAATTTTTTAATTTTTTTTATAAATTTTTAAAATTTTTTGAAATTACATTTAAATTTTTTTTATTTTTTTTAAATTATAATTTTTTAAAAATTTTTTTTATTTTTTTTAATTTTAAATTTTTTTTAATTTTCTTATAATTTTTTTATTTTTTTTAAAATTTTTTAAAAAATTTTTAAAAATTTTTTTCAAAAAATTTGTTTTAATTTTTTAACAATTTTTTTTAAAAATTTTTTTCTTTTTTTTAATTGTTTCTTATTTTTATAAATTTTTTAAAATTTTTTAAAAATTTTTTTTAAATTTTTAAAAATTTTTTTAAAATTTTTAAAATTTTTTGAAATTTTGAAATTTTTTATAAATTTTTTAAATTTTTTAAAATTACTTTAAAATTTTTTTCAAATGTTAAAAAAAAAATTATTTTTTTTTAATTTTTTACAAAATTTTTTAACAGTTTTTTATAGTTTTTTTAAATTTTTTACAAATTTTTTTTTAATTTTAAACATTTTTTTAATTTTCTTATAATTTTTTTTATTTTTTTTAAATTTTTAAAAAAATTTTTAAATTTTTTTTTAAAAATTTGTTTTAATTTTTTAACAAAATTTAAAATTTTTTTTTATTTTTTTTAAATTTTTTTCTATATTTTTTATTTTTTCATTTTTTAAAATTTTTAAAATTTTTTATAATTTTTTAAAATTTTTTTAAAAATTTTGTTTATTTTTTTTAATTTTTTACAAAAAATCTTTAATTTTTTATATATTTTTTTTTTAAATTTTTAAAAAATTTTAAAAATTTTTTTTAAAAAATTTGTCGTAATTTTTTAACAATTTTTTAAAAAATTTTTTATTTACGTTTTTAAAATTTTTTTCATGTTTTTTTTTAAATTTTTTTATTTTTTTTTAAATTTAAAAAAAAATTTAATTTTCTTAAATTTTTTTTTTATTTTTTAAAATTTTTATTTGTTTATTTTTTATTTTTCTTCTAAATTTTAGTATATTTTTTTTATTTAATTTTTTTTTGTATTTAAATTTTTTTATTTTAATTTTTTTAATTTTTTTTAAAAAAAATTTTTGTTTTTTTTAAAATTTTTTATTTTTTTTATTAATTTCTTTAATATTTTAAAAAAAATTTTAAGTTTTTTAAAAAAAAAATTTTTATTTTTTTTTAATTTTTAAATTTCTTTTAATTTTCTTATAATTTTTTTATTTTTTTAAATTTTTAAAAATTTTTTTTTTATTTTCTTATAATTTTTTTTATAATTTTTAAAACTTTTTTTAAAATTAAAATTTTTTTTTTTAAATTTTGTTTTAATTTTTTAACAATTTCTTTTAAAAAAAAATTATTTATTTTTTTTTTTTTTTTTTAAAGTTTTGTTTTAATTTTTAACATTTTTTTTTAAAATTTTTTTATTTATGTTTTTAAAACTTTTTTTATATTTTTTTTAAATTTTTAAAATTTTTTTTAAATTTTTTTAAAAAAATTTGTTTTAATTTTTTATCAAAATTTATTTAAATTTTTTTATATTTTTTTTTAATTTAAAATTTTTTTTTAATTTTCTTATAATTTTTTTATTTTTTTTAAATTTTAAAAATTTTTTTTTAAATTTTTTTAAATTTTTTTTTAAAAATTTGTTTTAATTTTCTTATAATTTTAAAATTTTTTAACAAAATTTAAAAAAAATTTTTTTTATTTCTTATAAATTTTTTTTTTTAAATTTCTATATTTTTTAATCTTTTTATTTTTTAAAAATTTTTTTAAAATTAAAATTTTTTTTTTAAATTTTGTTTTATTTTTTTAACAATTTCTTTTAATAAAATTTTATTTATGTTTTTTAAATTTTTTTCTTAATTTTCTTTTAAATTTTTTTCATTTTTTTAAATTTTTTAAAAACTTTTTTTCATTTTTTTAATTTTTTTTTAAATTTTAAAAAAATTTTTTTTATTTTTTTTTAATTTTTTAAAATTTTTTTTAAAAAATTTGTTTTAATTTTTTAACAAATTTTTTTTTAAATTTTTTTATTTTTTTTATATTTAAAAAAAAATTTTTTAATTTTCTTATAATTTTTTTATTTTTTAAAAATTTAAAAAATTTTTTTTTATTTTTTATAAAAAAAAATTTTATTTTTTATTAAAAATTTTTTTTTGTATTTTAAAATTTTTTATTTTAATTATTTTATATATTTTTTTTTAAATTTAAAATTTTTTTTATTTTTTTAAATTATAATTTTTTTATTTCAAAAAATGTTTTTTTAATTTTTATTTTTCTTTTATTTTAATTTTTTAAATTTTTTTTAAAAAAATTTGTTTTAATTTTTTTAAAATATTTTTTAATTTTTTTTATTTTTTCTTAATTTTTAAATTTTTTTTAATTTTCTTATAATTTTTTTATTTTTTTTAAATTTTTAAAAAAAATTTTTTTATTTTCTTATAATTTTTTTTATAATTTTTAAAAGTTTTTTTAAAATTAAAATTTTTTTTTTAAATTTTGTTTTATTTTTTTAACAATTTCTTTTAAAAAAAATTTAATTATTTTTTTTATTTTTTTTAAAAGTTTTGTTTTAATTTTTAACAATTTTTTTTTAAATTTTTTTATTTATGTTTTTAAAACTTTTATTTATTTTTTTTTAAATTTTTAAAATTTTTTTAAAATTTTTTTAAAAAAATTTGTTTTAATTTTTTAACAAAATTTATTTAAATTTTTTTATATTTTTTTTTAATTTAAAATTTTTTTTTAATTTTCTTATAATTTTTTTATTTTTTTTAAATTTTAAAAAATTTTTTTTAAATTTTTTTTAATTTTTTTTTTAAAAATTTGTTTTAATATTTTAACAAATTTTTTTAAATTTTTTTTTCTTTTTTTTAATTTTTCTTTTTGTTTATAAATTTTTAAAAATTTTTTTAAAATTTTTTAAAAATTTTTTTAAAATTTTAAAAAATTTTTTTTAATTTTCTTATAATTTTTTTATTTTTTAAATTTTTAAATTTTTTTTTAATTTATTTTTAAAAATTTTGTTTTAATTTTTTAACAATTTTTTTTTAATTTTTTAAATTCTTTTCTTATTTTTTTAATTTTTTTTTTATTTTTTTTAAATTTTAAAAAAATTTAATTTTCTTATAATTTTTTTAATTTTTTTAAATTTTTTTAAAAAAAATTGTTTTAATTTTTTAAAAAATATATTTTAATTTTTTTTTTAATTTTAATTTTTTTTTAATTTTCTTATAATTTTTTTAAAATTTTTTAAAAAATTTTTTTAATTTTTTTAAATTTTTTAAAAAAATTTGTTTTAATTTTTTAACAATTTTTTTATTTTTTTTTAATTTTTTTTATTTTTTTTTTAAATTTTTTTCTATTTTTTTTAATTTTTTTCATTTTTTAAATTTTTTTTCATTTTTTTAAATTTTTTAAAAACTTTTTTTCATTTTTTTAAATTTTTTTTCATTTTTTTTAAATTTTTTAAAAAACTTTTAAAAATTTTTTTTTACTTTTTTAAATTTTTATTTGTTTATTTTTTTTATTTTTCTTCTAAATTTTTGTATATTTTATTTATTTATTTTCTTTTTGTATTTAAATTTTTTTATTTTAATTTTTTAAAATTTTTTTTAAAAATTTTTTTGTTTTTTTTTTTTAAATTTTTTACTTTTTTATTAATTTTTTTAATATTTTTTAAAAATTTTAATTTTTTTTAATTTTTAATTTTTTTTAATTTTCTTATAATTTTTTTATTTTTTTTTAAATTTTTAATTTTTTTTAATTTTCTTATAAATTTTTTTTTTAATTTTAAATTTTTTTTAAATTTTTTTAAATTTTTAAATTTATTAAAATTTTTAAATTTTTTTAAATTTTTAAATTTATTAAAATTTTTAAATTTTTTTTAAATTTTTAAATTTTTTTATAAATTTGAAATTTTTTTAAAATTACTTTTAAAATTTTTTATTTTTTAAATTTTTTTTAAAAAAATTTGTTTTAATTTTTTAACAAATTTTTTTAAATTTTTTTTTATTTTTTTTTTAATTTTAAAATTTTTTTTTAATTTTCTTATAATTTTTTTATTTTTTAACAAAATTTAAAAATTTTTTTTTTATTTTTTATAAATTTTTTTTTTAAATTTCTATATTTTTTAATCTTTTTATTTTTTAAAATTTTTTTTAAAATTTAAATTTTTTTTTAAATTTTGTTTTAATTTTTTAACAATTTCTTTTAATAAAATTTTATTTATGTTTTTTAAATTTTTTAAAATTTTTTTTAATTTTTTTTAATTTTTTTTTTTAATTTTTTTTTTATTTATTTTTGTAATTTTTTTAAAATTTTTTTTTAAATTTTTTAAAATTTTTTGAAATTTTTAAATTTTTTTATATATTTTTAAAAAAATTTTAAAATTTTTTTTTTAAAAATTTGTTTTAATTTTTTAACAATTATTTTTAAATTTTTTTATTTATGTTTTAAAATTTTTTTCATATTTTTTAAATTTTTTTTTATTTTTTTTTAAATTTTAAAAAAATATTTTAATTTTGTTATAATTTTTTTAATTTTTTTAAATTTTTAAAATTTTTTTTTATTTTTTTTAAATTTTTTTTATTTTTTTAAAAAAAAATTTCTATTTTTTTTATTTTTTTTTTCATTTTTTAAAATTTTTTTTTTCATTTTTTTAAATTTTTTAAAAACTTTTTTTCATTTTTTAAATTTTTTTTTCATTTTTTAAATTTTTTTTTCATTTTTTTAAATTTTTTAAAAACCTTTTTTCATTTTTTAAATTTTTTTTTCATTTTTTTTAAATTTTTTAAAAAACTTTTTAAAATTTTTATTTGTTTATTTTTTTTATTTTTCTTCTAAATTTTTGTATATTTTTTTTATTTAAATTTTTTTTGTATTTAAATTTTTTTATTTTAATTTTTTAAAATTTTTTTATTTTAATTTTTTTAAATTTTTTTAAAAAAATTTTTTGTTTCTTTTTTTAAATTTTTTACTTTTTTATTAATTTTTTTAATATTTTTTAAAAATTTTAATTTTTTTTAATTTTTAATTTTTTTTAATATTCTTATAATTTTTTTATTTTTTTTTAAATTTTTAAATTTTTTTTTAATTTTCTTATAAATTTTTTTTTTAATTTTAATTTTTTTTAAAAATTTTTTAATTTTTTAAAATTTTTTTCATTTTTTAAATTTTTTAAAAACTTTTTTTCATTTTTAAAATTTTTTTTTCATTTTTTTTAAATTTTTTAAAAAACTTTTTAAAATTTTTATTTGTTTATTTTTTTTATTTTTCTTCTAAATTTTTGTATATTTTTTTATTTAAAATTTTTTTTTGTATTTTAAATTTTTTTATTTTATTTTTTTTAAATTTTTTTTTTAAAAAAATTTTATGTTATTTTAAAATTTTTTTATATTAATTTTTAAAAAACTTTTTTTCATTTTTTAAAATTTTTTTTCATTTTTTTTAAATTTTTTAAAATTTTTATTTATTTATTTTTTTTATTTTTGTTCTAAACTTTTGTATAGTTTGTTTATGTAAATTTTTTTTGTATTTAAAGTTCCCTATTTTAATTTTTAAATATTTTTAAAAAATTTTTTTTGTTTTTTTTTAATTTTTTACTTTTTTTATTAATTCCTTTAATATTTTTAAATTTTTTTTAAGTTTTTTAAAAAAAAAAATTTATTTTTTTTAATTTTTCATTTTTTTTTAATTTTCTTATAATTTTTTTATTTTTTTTTTAAATTTTAAAATTTTTTTTTTAATTTTCTTATAATTTTTTTTTAATTTTTAAAATTTTTTGAAATTTTTAAATTTTTTTATAAATTTTTTAAATTTTTTAAAAACCTTTTTTCATTTTTTAAATTTTTTTTTCATTTTTTTTAAATTTTTTAAAAAACTTTTTAAAATTTTTATTTGTTTATTTTTTTTATTTTTCTTCTAAATTTTTGTATATTTTTTTTATTTAAATTTTTTTTTGTATTTAAATTTTTTTATTTTAATTTTTTAAAATTTTTTTATTTTAATTTTTTTAAATTTTTTTAAAAAAATTTTTTGTTTCTTTTTTAAATTTTTTACTTTTTTATTAATTTTTTTAATATTTTTTAAAAATTTTAATTTTTTTTAATTTTTAATTTTTTTTAATTTTCTTATAATTTTTTTATTTTTTTTTAAATTTTTAAATTTTTTTTTAATTTTCTTATAAATTTTTTTTTTAATTTTAATTTTTTTTAAAAATTTTTTAATTTTTTAAAATTTTTTTCATTTTTTAAATTTTTTAAAAACTTTTTTTCATTTTTAAAATTTTTTTTTCATTTTTTTTAAATTTTTTAAAAAACTTTTTAAAATTTTTATTTGTTTATTTTTTTTATTTTTCTTCTAAATTTTTGTATATTTTTTTATTTAAAATTTTTTTTTGTATTTTAAATTTTTTTATTTTATTTTTTTTAAATTTTTTTTTTAAAAAAATTTTATGTTATTTTAAAATTTTTTTATATTAATTTTTAAAAAACTTTTTTCATTTTTTAAAATTTTTTTTCATTTTTTTTAAATTTTTTAAAATTTTTATTTATTTATTTTTTTTATTTTTGTTCTAAACTTTTGTATAGTTTGTTTATAATTTTTTTGTATTTAAAGTTCCCTATTTTAATTTTTAAATATTTTTAAAAAATTTTTTTGTTTTTTTTTAATTTTTTACTTTTTTTATTAATTCCTTTAATATTTTTAAATTTTTTTTAAGTTTTTTAAAAAAAAAAATTTATTTTTTTTAATTTTTCATTTTTTTTTAATTTTCTTATAATTTTTTATTTTTTTTTAAATTTTAAAATTTTTTTTTTAATTTTCTTATAATTTTTTTTTAATTTTTAAAATTTTTTGAAATTTTTAAATTTTTTATAAATTTTTAAATTTTTTAAAATACTTTTAAAATTTTTTTTGAATGTTACAAATTTTTTTTTTATTTTGTTTTAATTTTTAAACAATATCTTTTAAAATAATTTTATTGATGTTTTTTAATTTTTTTAAAATTTTTTTTAATTTTTTTAATTTTTTTTTAAATTTTTTATTTTTTTTAATTTTTTACAAAAATTTTTAACATTTTTTTTATATTTTTTTAAATTTTTTTATTTTTTTTATATTTAAAAAAAAATTTTTAATTTTCTTATAATTTTTTTATTTTTTAAAAATTTAAAATTTTTTTTTAAATTTTTTTTATTTTTTATAAAAAAAATTTTTATTTTTTATTAAAAATTTTTTTTGTATTTTAAAATTTTTTATTTTAATTATTTTATATATTATTTTTAAATTTAAATTTTTTTATTTTTTTTAAATTATAACTTTTTATTTCAAAAAATGTTTTTTTAATTTTTATTTTTCTTTTATTTTAATTTTTTAAATTTTTTTAAAAAATTTTTTTGTTTTTTTTAATTTTTTATTTTTTTTTTTATTTTTTTAATTTTTTAAATTTTTTTAAATTTTTTAATTTTTTTTATAAATTTTTAAAATTTTTTGAAATTACATTTAAATTTTTTTTATTTTTTTAAATTATAATTTTTTTAAAATTTTTTTTATTTTTTTTTAATTTTAATTTTTTTTTTAATTTTCTTATAATTTTTTTATTTTTTTTAAATTTTTTAAAATTTTTTAAAAAATTTTTAAAAATTTTTTTCAAAAAATTTGTTTTAATTTTTTAACAATTTTTTTAAAAAAATTTTTTCTTTTTTTTAATTGTTTCTTTTTTTATAAATTTTTTAAAATTTTTTAAAAATTTTTTTAAAATTTTTAAAAATTTTTTTAAAATTTTTAAAATTTTTTGAAATTTTGAAATTTTTTATAAATTTTTTAAATTTTTTAAAATTACTTTAAATTTTTTTCAAATGTTAAAAAAAAAAATTTTTTTTTTTTAATTTTTTTACAAAATTTTTTAACAGTTTTTTATAGTTTTTTAAATTTTTTACAAATTTTTTTTTAATTGTTAAAATTTTTTTTTAATTTTCTTATAATTTTTTTATTTTTTAAATTTTTAAATTTTTTTTAATTTATTTTTAAAAATTTTGTTTTAATTTTTTAACAATTTTTTTTTATTTTTTTTTATTTTTTCTAAATTTTTATTTGTTTATTTTTTTTATTTTTCTTCTAAATTTTTGTATATTTTTTTTATTTAATTTTTTTTTGTATTTAAATTTTTTTTATTAATTTTTTTAATATTTTTTAAAATTTTTAATTTTTTTTTAATTTTTAATTTTTTTTTAATTTTCTTATAATTTTTTTATTTTTTTAAATTTTTTAAAATTTTTTAAAAATTTTTTAAAAATTTTTTTCAAAAAATTTGTTTTAATATTTTAACAAATTTTTTTAAAATTTTTTTTCTTTTTTTTTAATTTTTTCTTTTTGTTTATAAATTTTTAAAAAATTTTTTCAAATTTTTAAAAATTTTTTAAAAATTTTTTAAAAATTTTTTTAAATTTTTTTTAAAATTTTAAAAAATTTTTTTTAATTTTCTTATAATTTTTTTATTTTTTAAATTTTAAATTTTTTTTAATTTATTTTTAAAAATTTTGTTTTAATTTTTAACAATTTTTTTAAAATTTTTAAATTCTTTTCTTATTTTTTTAATTTTTTTTATTTTTTTAAATTTTAAAAAAAATTAATTTTCTTATAATTTTTTTAATTTTTTTAAATTTTTTTAAAAAAAATTGTTTTAATTTTTAAAAAAATATATTTTAATTTTTTTTATTTATTTTTTAATTTTAAATTTTTTTAATTTTCTTATAATTTTTTTAAAAATTTTAAAGAAATTTGTTTAAAAAATTTGTTTTAATTTTTTAACAATTTTTTTAAAATTTTTTTTTATTTTTTTAAATTTTTTTTATTTTTTTTAAATTTTTTTCTATTTTTTTTTAATTTTTTTCATTTTTTAAATTTTTTTTCATTTTTTTAAATTTTTTAAAAACTTTTTTTCATTTTTTAAAATTTTTTTTCATTTTTTTTAAATTTTTTAAAAAACTTTTAAAAATTTTTTTTACTTTTTTAAATTTTTATTTGTTTATTTTTTTTATTTTTCTTCTAAATTTTTGTATATTTTATTTATTTCATATTTTTTTGTATTTAAATTTTTTTATTTTAATTTTTTTAAATTTTTTTAAAAAAATTTTTTGTTGTTTTTAAATTTTTTATTTTTTTTATTTATTTTTTTAATTTTTTTAAAATTTTTTTAAAAAAATTTTTTGTTGTTTTTAAATTTTTTATTTTTTTTATTTATTTTTTTTATTTTTCTTCTAAATTTTTGTATATTTTTTTATTTAAATTTTTTTTTGTATTTAAATTTTTTTGTTTTAATTTTTTAAAATTTTTTTATTTTAATTTTTATAAATTTTTTTAAAAAAATTTTTTGTTTTTTTTTAAATTTTTTACTTTTTTATTAATTTTTTTAATATTTTTTAAAAATTTTATTTTTTTTTAATTTTTAATTTTTTTTTAATTTTCTTATAATTTTTTTATTTTTTTTTAAATTTTTAAATTTTTTTTAAATTACTTTTAAAATTTTTTATTTTTTTTTAAAAAATTTGTTTTAATTTTTTAACAAATTTTTTTAAAATTTTTTTTTTTTTTTTTAATTTTAAAATTTTTTTTTAATTTTCTTATAATTTTTTTATTTTTTAACAAAATTTTAAAAAAAAATTTTTATTTCTTATAAATTTTTTTTTTTAAATTTCTATATTTTTTAATCTTTTTATTTTTTAAAAATTTTTTTAAAATTTAAATTTTTTTTAAATTTTGTTTTAATTTTTTAACAATTTCTTTTAATAAAATTTTATTTATGTTTTTTAAATCTTTTTCTTAATTTTCTTTTAATTTTTTTTTAATTTTTTTAAATTTTTTAAAAACTTTTTTTCATTTTTTTAATTTTTTTTTAAATTTTTAAAAATTTTTTTTTTAATTTTTTTTAATTTTTTTAAATTTTTTTTAAAAAATTTGTTTTAATTTTTTAACAAATTTTTTTTTAAATTTTTTTTTATTTTTTTTATATTTAAAAATTTTTTTTTAATTTTCTTATAATTTTTTTATTTTTTAAAAATTTAAAAAAAAATTTTTATTTTTTATAAAAAAAATTTTTATTTTTTATTAAAAATTTTTTTGTATTTTAAAATTTTTTATTTTAATTATTTTATATATTTTTTTTTAAATTTAAATTTTTTTTTATTTTTTTTAAATTATAATTTTTTTATTTCAAAAAATGTTTTTTTAATTTTTATTTTTCTTTTATTTTAATTTTTTAAATTTTTTTAAAATTTTTTTTTTTTTTTTTTAATTTTTTATTTTTTATTTATTTTTTTTAATTTTTTAAAAATTTTTTTTAAATTTTTAAAATATTTTGAAATTTTTAAATTTTTTTATAAATTTTTAAAATTTTTTTAAATTACTTTTAAATTTTTTTTTAATTTTGTTATAATTTTTTTTTTAATTTTTAAAAAAAATTTAAAAATTTTTTGAAATTTTTAAATTTTTTTATAAATTTTTTAAATTTTTA